>NW_024868501.1:0-77027 GCF_013358625.1 Macadamia integrifolia
TCGATTGGAAGTTGCAACCCACCGGAGAGAATAATGCCAAAAAAAAATTTCAATTATTAAAATTTTAATTTAATTGTTTGTTCTAGTTTTGCAGATTAGTAACTGGCTAAGTATCTATTGCACTTCAAATTTGATTTTACCTTTGTATATCCAAGGTTTTGTATGTTGAATTTGACGATGATGAAGGAATGGCCACCAGGATTGATTGGGGGCGGCAACCACCGGAGAGAACAATGCTAAAAAAAAAAATTTCAGAAGGAATAATTGGAATAAAAGCAAAGAGATGAGACGATTACCTGCTCCAAAAAACTTTCGATTGGAGGCGGCAACCCACCAGAGAGAACAATGCTACAAAAAAAATTCCAGAAGGAATAATTGGAATAAAAGCAAAGAGATGAGATGATTACCTGCTCCAAAAAAAAAATTTTCCAGAAGGAATAATTGGAATAAAAGCAAAGAGATGAGATGCTTACCTGCTCAAAAAACACTTTCGATTGGAGGCTGCAACCCACCGGAGAGAACAATGCCAAAAAAAATTTCCAATTATTAAAATTTTAATTTAATTGGCTGTTCAAGTTTTGCAGATTAGTAACTGGCTAGTATCTATTGCACTTCAGATTTGATTTTACCTTTGTATATCCAGGGTTTTGTATGTTGAATTTGGCGATGATGAAGGAATGGCCACCAGGATCGATTGGAGGCGGCAACCCACTGGAGAGAACAATGCTAAAAAAAAAAAATTTCCAGAAGGAATAATTGGAATAAAAGCAAAGAGATGAGACGATTACCTGCTCCAAAAAACTTTCGATTGGAGGCGGCAACCCACCGGAGAGAACAATGCTAATTTTTTTTTTCAAAAGGAATAATTGGAATAAAGCAAAGAGATAAGACGATTACTTGCTCGAAGAAACTTTCGATTGGCAAGCCACCGGAGAGAACAATGCTGAAAATTTTTTCCAAAAGGAATAATTGGAATAAAGCAAAGAGATGATAAATAAGTGATAATGAAGAAGTTAAGGTATTTAAATAAATAAGAAAGATAAAATAGTCCAAGGAAAGATTAGCCATATTTAGTTATAGTAATTAAATTTTATATATTTAGTTATAGTAATTAAATTTTAAAAGATTTAGAAGATCTTTTATTTTTGGGAAAAAATGGATGGATTAAAGATTTAGAGAAAGTGGAGGGTACTAAAAAGAATAGAAACAATAAGGAATATGAAAAAAATGATAATGAAGAAGTTAAGGTATTTAAATAATAATAAGGATAAAATAGTCCAAGAAAAGATTAGCCATAAAGCATGAGTACATACTTTTATATAATAGTGTGATATAAATATGACGGTTGAATAAATTAGCATATATATATATATATATATATATATGAAAGACGGTTGAATAAATTAGCACAAATCAATGTTTCAACCATGTGGCAACAAGAAACTGGTTACGAAATTAATATCTCCTTGTTAGTTCCAAAAGTTCAATTCTCTTCTCCTTTCTGATAAATCATTGTTACTTTGTAAAAGCTAAACTTGGAAATTGAAGTGTGAATAATATCATGTGATAGTCTTTCACAATCATTTAATGGAGAATAATCTGTTCTAATCATTTTTTTTTTTTGGTAACACTGTTTTAATTATCTACAAGTCATATTCAAAGTGTTTAAGCCATTGCACGTGTGTGTGTCTCTCTCTGTCTGTGTGTGAACTTTGCTGAAATAACATGGAATTTCCATATAATGATCACATGTGGTTGGCAAGGTTTTTGGTTGATCTCCTTGTTGATGGCCATGTCGAAGATGTGGTGAGCATTATTTTGAAAGTATAATTAAAAATTATTTAACTAACCCAATCATTAATAAATTAATTCTAAAAATCAAGACGAGTGTTTTAGTATTCTAAAAAAAATATATATAATATGATTATCACTAGGAAAATATCAACTAGAAGCATAATATGAATTGCATTATTGGTTTTTTAACATTACTGGGTGGCTCTCATATTCTAGTTGACCAAAGTAAGTAAAAGGTTCAAGTTTCGATCTCCCTGCAATAGGTCATACCTTTAATTTAGTGCGCTGTGTAACTCAATAATATCTCAAGACTCCTAATTGAAACTGAATGAATTGTAATTCTTAAAAAAAATAAAATAAATAAAATAAAAATAAAAATAAAATTTGTTTTGATCCAAAATCGTATCATTTACAATCACTAAGGCTCTGTATTGTAACGATCTAAAAGATGGATTCTATTGTTTTTCCATTTATCTAGAATAGGAAGTGAGTAAAATTTGAATGGTAAGTCCCGTTCAATTTTTAGATTTTTTTTTTTCTTTTCAAATGAACATGACACTTCTGAGGTTTTGAAGTCCCTTTTTTGGAATATGAAAGTGGTTTTTTTTATTCTCAGAATTGATTCTGAGTAAAATACGTTGATTCAACTGTGTAACTTAAGTTAAGAGGGACATATACGTACTTTACCCTCAAAACATAACAATATGTGAAGGTAAGAAAACAAAACCCTAATACCCTATTACATAGCCTAAATGGAGAGATATATCTATATCCATCCACATGTTATGTAAATCTCATAACTTTCCATTTAGTAAAAATGGTAAACATATGTACAATATTTACTAAATCATATAGCCCAGTCAAATCAAAATTATTGATCGACAGCTATTGGATAAATAAGCACCATTCAATATGTAACCCCACCTACAAGACTAATGATAGTCTTTCTGACTGACCCAACTTTTTGCTTAAAAATTAACGATAGTCTAGCCATTGGAATTAAAAACATTGTCAAAGTGGCAATGATTAGGAAATACAATGTTATATATGCCGTATAAGTACTGCCACTCTGATTAGTCTTTTTGTTTTTTTGTAACCCCACCCACAAGATAGTCAATTGTATGGCAACTTGACCCAATGACTGGTTAACCAAATTAGTATCTCCTTGGTAGATCCAAACTTCAATACCATCCACTTTCTCATATTTTTTAACTTAGTTGAAATATAACATTCACAAGTTGTTGGCAACATGTACCAGTTACAAAAGAATGATTAATGTACCAACAAAGTGACAAATTATTTATCAATACTAGTTCTTGCTAGCTAGCCCTTTTTAAAGATTATTTAATTTCTCCAATCGTTAATGAATAACTAGAAGATTGAGAGGAGAGTAGTTTAGTACTCTAAAAATATATAACTAGAAGAATAATATTACCTTATTGCATTTTCAACATTACTACAACCCCCCTTTATTTTTTTTTAATCCAAAGTCCCATGTCACTACAAAGTCGCATAATTTACAATCACTGAATGAGAGTAATCCGTTTTAAGCATCCATAAGACATATTCAATGTGTTTAAACCATCATAATAACTTAGTTGATATGTTATGAAACCCCCATAATTTTCCCCACGTAGTAGTATAATACCACTAAATAAATAACAAATATTCAATATGCAGTCCCACTCCTACAGGATAGTCAATTATATATATGGATTTTCCCAAATCATATAACCAAGTCAAATCATCAAAATACTAATATATTTCCACTGAATAAATAAGAACCGTTCAATGTATAGTCCCACCTAAAATAAAAAAAAAAAAAATTGTGAGGCAACGTTGCCCTACAACTAACTAGTTAAACGAATTAAAGAAGAATGAATGGTTTCTACCCAGGAGCTAGGTACCTACGGCCACACCCCTGCCAATGAGAGTGGGCATGAAGAAATCAACCAGGAGGGATGTGATGATCATTTTACAATCCTTGTATCTGAACGCAGAAGCATGGTCCCAAACAGGGAATGCTCTCCCCCAAATTAATCTCTCTTCCATAGATCCAGAAGTTCAGTTTGATCACTATCATGTTCCGATAGATGCCCCTTGCTTTGTAACAAACTAAACATAGAAAATGTTATGAATATAAAGTGAAGGTCATCCACAATCATTTAATAGTGAATAATCCATTTAATAACCCACAAGTCGCTTCCATAAATATCTACCTTATATAATAACAGTCATAAGTGGTTGCCACCATGAACTACTTAGACAAGATTAATAATTGATATACCAACAAATTATTTATCAATACTGGTTCTTCTTCGGTTTCAATTTGCACCATATAAGAAGGCCTTCGCTAGACTACACTTCAAAGGACATTGGTCATTCACAGTGTCTAAGCATTGTCTTGAGTATTTCAATCTCATTGCTTTGTAATTGCTTGTTTGAGTCTTTCTTTCAATAAGAAATGAGTTGGTCAGGGAGTGATAACTTTTTTGTGAATGGAAATTTCGAGGTCTTCTCGATTGATCTCTTTTCTGAACCATTAAAATCGACAAGAAGAAAAGCTGTTTTCTATGATGGGCCTAAGAGTGATGATTTCAGGAGGTTCTTGTTCTCTAAGAACCTTAGAGTAAATCGTCAAGGAAAGGCTATTGTACATGTCCAAAGCCGCGATGATGATGGTGAATATATTGAAGATGAGTATGATTCCTTTGTTCTAGAAATGGTGGTACCATTGGGCCCTTTCGGTTTCCCAAACGTTCCATTACCGAAGCTGCAAGGGCTGAATGAATTGCAAAGCCTCTTGGACAATACCAAGGTTGAATTGGAAAAGAAGAATGACGAGCTTAATGAATTGCAAACCCTCTTGGAAAATGCCAAGGCCGAATTGACGAAGAAGAATGATGAGCCTGGTGAATTATCAATGAAGCAAAAGATTGATCGGGACTGGAATCCTGAACAGTTCCGAGTGACTATGGTTGCTATCACAAACTCAATGAAGAGCGTGTTCATTGACTTTGGTATTGAACCACCAGCAAGTGGGGATCCCGAATCTGTTCTAAGATTTCTCGAGATGTTACGGGATTTGATCCTTCACAAAGAATTTGGTGCTACTTTCTTAGTAGCAGCAAACGAGATATTGGCCTCAATGGCTAGCATGTTTGAGAAACGTATTGGGTTAAGCATTGGCTTGGAAATGAATAGTCCCATGAGTCCAGCTAGTATCATTAAGAGTTTAAGTACCTTGAGAGGCTTTATGGTGGATTCTCATTTCTTTATTGATGGCAGTGTTATAGTCAAGGATTTCCATCTGATGAATGAGGATGACCTCTCAATTATCTTTCGTGATTCTGCAGCAGGTGTGGGTGAGCTCAAGAAAGAGATAGGTGTGAAATCAATCGATAATATCGACGGAAAATCAATCTTCTATGGGTATTTCAACATTCCGACAGTGGGGATGTTCAAGGGTGTTTTGATTAGAGTTTATGTCACTCCCCCGGATGAGATAATGGTGAAACTTCAAGTAGGTGGAAAACATAACCTTCTTAATGATAAAAGGTTTTGGTTTGTCTACGCCAATGGGTCAGCTATATTCAAAAAGGAGTAGGAGGAGCCTTTAAGTCCTCCTGAATCGATAGGCAATCTAGAAGAGTCCAAAGTCTCATTCCATTATTGAATGCACTGTTTGGGCTCATAACCAATTAAAAGTAACTCCTACCCCTCAGCTAGAGCCTTGAGCATCATTAAATGAGGCGGCTTATGGGGATTTTTGACTTTTCAGCTTCCGTGCCTGCTTTCTCCTAATCCCCCCTCCTGTCACTCTATTATCAATCTCTACATCACCACCCTTCTTGGTTTGTAGGTGAGTAGAGCAACTTCTTAGAATTTTTTCTTGTGATCAATAGAACCTTCATTAAAAACTTTGAGGCTAGCGTGAATAGACTAGTCGGTCTATTGTATTATCTTTTTTATTTCTTATTTTTATTTTTATTTCTTATTTTTATTTTTATTTTTGGGTTAGAGAACACTACCGGCAACCATAGGTACACATTAGTGGACACAGCCAATCAGAAAGCGTATAAACATCTTCAGTTGAGGGAAATACGATATTTTTGCACTCGCTATGTCTAATCATAGACACACTTACAGGTAGCTTTTTTTTTCTAATCATAGGGCTATTGTATTGTCTCTGACTTAGAAGAATCAATTTGATTGTGCACTAGTGACTTTTCCTCATAAAGTTTTTTTTTTTGGTGTTGTTTATTTGTCTTGTTAATTAAAATCATAAAAAAATGATCAGCAAGTGGCGAAGTGGTGAACGATGTGAAGACACGATGTAGAGAAGTTGCCAGTGTATCTCCCCAAAAAAAAATGCAATCCCAGATTTAATCAAGGAAGCCATGGAGTCCCATAAGTGCACCCAAAGTAGGCTCATGGCCTCATTCTGTAGTTCGTACCATGTCCTTAGCTTCTTTCTTAGTATTTTGAATGTGAGAAGTTCTTATGATCTTTATTATTGGTGAAGGGTTCTTTAAAAGGTAGTGTGGGATTACTGAGAGTATATGTGGAATTATTAATAATGGTGGCGATTTTTACTTTCTATGTGGATGAGGTAGTCATTTTATCCCTCTAGTCTCCGGATTAAAGGCCTTGCTGCCTTCTATACTTATTTTTCTCTTATTATTAGGGGAAAGAACCCCATCAGGTGTAGGAAATGTCAAGACTGAGCCAGATGCTGTAAAGATAGTGCTGACCCCCTCTATCCATTGAAGATGCTTCCATGTGCCCTCCGATTGGCCCTTGTGTCTAACGTTTCTTATTCCAGACCGGCAAGGGTCTTAAGCCCTTATTATTATTATCATTATCAACAAATATTAAATTAAAATGAAAAGAATGTACAAGATTTTAACATCCTCGAATATCAAGTTGGGGAATTTACAAAGAATGTCTTAACTATCCACCTATGACATGGCCATCCATCGAAACAACATAATGCTAAACAAATTCTCATACTGCAAAAAAAAGAAAGATATATGTATACATAAATTTTCAAAAATATCTTCTTGAACAAATCTTGGACTGGATGTTAAAGGAAAAGAAGTCCTAAGGGCTAGCACTTTTTTTAGCTAAAGGTTTTTTTTTTATTTTTTTTTATGTGGTCTAAAGGGATCATTGTTTTAAAAAATGAAAAAGAAAAAAGGACAGCACAAAATTTAACATACCCTGACAAACACAAGAACACAGAATTAGCAAGAGACCCCCACCTTCGACATTTTCATCAGAAAGATGGGACCATCAAAACCAAAGGAAATAAATGATTACCAAGAAAATCGAAACCTAGTTCGACCAATAATGTCGTTCTAGATCTCCGCTTGAATAGATAAGGGAAATTCAATTCCAGAAGAGGAAACCCTAGATTTGACATCTCCTTAGCTAAATAGTCTGCAATTGGGTTAGATTCTTGATAGAGATTTTAAGAAAGATTGTGAGGATGCCCATGAGATTAAAGTGTTGCACACCCTCACCAGTTTTCCAAACCCTTGATACTAAGCAGTCTCTTGGGGCCCCCATTGTGGCCCTCCATGCTTTCGGGTTCCTCTTTAATACTATCTATAGTGATCTGACCTCATTAACCTTGGCACAATATTATCCTCTGTAGCTCATAGGTCTCAAGGTTTTAAAACGTGTTGTGCCATATTAAGGAGGCTAGATATTAATTATCAACTAGCCCAAGAATCTCCATGTGGGTGATGTATGACTGAAGTTTTTACACATCTTCACCGATCTTCTAAACCCCTTACTATACTAATCCATATTTTAGTAGGGGATCATCAACGATCTCTCAGACGGGTCCAATACACTTGCCATGTGTTGCGTGTTGACTTATCTACAAAATGCTTATTGCTTTGTCTGTAACATGTGGTTCTCCTAAACCATAAAACAAGTATAGTCTAGAAATGGTCCTCAAATACAGTGAAGATATATAATCCTCAACAAATTCCAGATTAAAATTAAGAGAAATTATCACTCCCTTCCCCTGAACTTTGGGGAAATATCAAGTTTTCCCACGGTTTTTAAAATATTTCACTCCCCTCACCCCAAATCAAAAGATTCAATCACTCGTTAGTGAGTGTTTGTTTCTGCTGTTAAGTGCATAATAATATTTTTCAAATACCCAAACTGCCCCTCTTCTAAATAGATGAAAAGAAGAAGAGAGAGTCAGTCCCTCTTACATCCGAGTCTTTCTTCAAAGAGGCAAGAGCCTAAAATGAGAAGAGGCACCATAGCATGAATTTGAGAACACAAACTCCACCTAAAAACATTGGCTGCTTAAAACAACAAAAAAGAAGCATGTCATCGGCAAACTGAAACTCAGAGAAAGAACTAGTTCTAAATCAACTCATCTAGAAATTACAATCTGCTAATATTTTTATGAGAGATGGCAATACATTGCATGATTGTATTTTCCATTTCCAACAGCAAAGGAAACGAGTTTTCCACCCTCAACTTCAATGAATCATGGCACCTGCCTGCTTCCTATTGTGGATTGTTTCTAAATGACAGCAAAGTAAGCTAACACCCAATCAATTCTAATTTATTAAGCATACTTCTAAACACAACAGGAATTGAAATCATCACGACCTAAACTTACTCTTTCAGAAATATTGAAATTTTAAATGAAATTAGTTTTTCATTTAATGGGTGGATGATTGACAGATTTAATTTTCTTCTCTATTCCTAGGCCATACAATTAATATAAGTGGTCCAATCTCTCTCAACCAAGGCTCCAATCTAACAGAAATTTAAGAATTAAACTATCAAACCCAAGCCATAGAAACTCCAACCAGCAATCATTAAATTAAAAACAGGTTTCTGAAATTGAAAGTAATGATTGTTTTTCAGGTCACAGTGGGAGAAGTCCCCTCAGTTGGAATGGTTCCAGCAACCAAAAACCTAGGGCTAGCTTCGCCTAGGATAGGTAGACTCAAGCCCATAATTTGGGGAAGAAACAGGAAGAAAAGAGAAATCGACTCTCTAAAACTGAACTCAGTTACGCACTTGCGCTGGAACAAAGTAATGTATGATGAAGTTCAGAAACTCAAAGTTCAGCGACGGTGAGCTCTTCTCGTTGAAGAAAAACGGCGGCTCCCTCTTCTATTTTTTTCATCGAATTAAGAGAAAAATATCATTAGGCACTTAACAGCAGAAATTAACACTCATTAACGAGTGATAGAATCTTCTGATTTGAGTGGAAGAGGATAAAACATTTCAAAAACCGTTGGAAAACTTGATATTTGCTCAAATTTCAGGGGAGGGGAATGATAATTCCTCTAAAATTAATATTCAAAAAGAGGCAAAAACGGTATCAAAAAACACCCAAACATAGAGAGGGGCATAGTTAAAGAAAAAAAAAAATTGTATAGAAATTTGAATTCTTGATGCAAATTGCAAGTTTTCACGAATTAAAACTAAAGCAACTAATAAATTGATTTGGGTCAGAAAATGTTTCATGCTAATTTCTAGCTTTCTTAATTGGTTTTATTCTGAGACACTAAAACGTACTATTTATATATTATAATATATTTTTTTTGTTAAAGGATAACTTTATTTAACAACCCCAAAAAATATAATACAAATTAAGTAGTAGAAACTCGAGAAAAACGTAGAATGAGACTCCACCTTTGGTATGACCATCAGTAAGGACTCAAGCTACAAACTAATGAAATTGGAAACCAGGCCTTAAATCAGCATCCTTTGGCAGCTGATCCACAATATTAGAAGGTAGATCATCGTTGTTATTAGATGAAATGTCAGACTTCCCTATCTCCTTAGCAAAGTAATTAGCGATAGGATTTTCCTCCTTGAAGTTATGAAATATTTCCCAAGTAATGAACTCCAGAAAAGACGTCAAGTGCATCCTTCTCTGAAGAGGAAACCAAGAAATGTATTATAATAAGTTAATAATGAGAGTAATAAAAAAAGGCACATCTATACCTCTCTCACCTTTGAAAAGACAAACATTCTTGTTCACACGTGCATTTGCATGTGTGAGTTTGCTAATATATATAATGTTTCCCAAAATCGTATAATCAAGTCAAATCATTTAATTATTCATATAGGCCGTTTTAAATGAATAAAGGCCGTTGAAGAGCTAAGCACCAGCCAATATATAGCACATCACAAGATAGTCAACCGTGTGTGCCAGGGAGACACCTACGGTATAACCCCTTATTGTGTAGCTTGCACCATTTACTCCTACTCTTACACCACCTATTGCACCAGGAGTTTCGGCTACTGCATAACCGGCCAATGGTCAGTCTTCCCAGGTAGTACCAGTACTAGTGATCCCCCTGGGCAGCCAACACCAAAGACATAGCCAGCTACACCAGTGTGGTTAGATAACTCAAAGTTAATGGAGAAATTTCAGAAGCACCGGCCTCCATATTTTAGTGGAGTGAACTAGGACCTGTTCGCTCTAGCTAAATGGTTAGAGGGTTTCGACAAAGTTTTTAAAGTGTTGGGGTGCACAGATGAACAAAAAATTATTTCTGATAGTTTTCAACTATAGGAAGCATATGTTTGGTGCAAGGTCACGAGACCTATATAACTGGCCATCCATCCCAACCCAACTTGGGATCAGTTTATGGAGACCTTTTATGGGAATTATTTCCTTGAAAGTGTTAGATAGGCATAATTTATGGCTTTGGCACAAGGGCTAGAATCTATCTTTGACTATCAACAACAGTTTGAAGCCTTGTATTACTTTGCACCAGATCACATGAACACTGATATAGTGAAGGCCAAGAAGTTTGAGAAGGGTTTGAGGGCTATTATTAGAACACTACTACACATCACCTTCAGACATATACAGAAGTGGTTCAGATAAGCATGTCTACAGAGAAAAAGTAACGAGACAATTATCACCCTCAAGCAGCAAAAAGAGCAAGGATTCCATTTGCTGGCAGGGGTTTCACTAGAGCAATTGAAGAATGCAACTTGGCCAATAGCTGTTTACCAAATTAATATTGCCTTTCTAGATCCAAAAGTTAAAATTAAAACTAATCCAATTGTTAATAAATCACTAAAAACTGAGACGAGAGTATTTCAGTATTCAAAAAAAAAAAAAAAAAAAAGAAACCATTACCACTAGGCAACTGCTAATTAGAAGTAAAATATTACATTATTGAAACTGAATGATATTGTAACCTTTTTTTTTTCTAGAATGATATTGTAACCCTTAAAAAAAAACAACTGTTTTAATCCAAAGCACGTCATTAATAATCATTGAATTAATGGAGAGATCCATTTGAATCATCCCCAAGTCATTCTATGTGTTTAAACTATTTTTTGAACTTAGTTAAAATATTATGGAACTATCAAGACTTTTCATAGAGTATATACACAGGAGGGGTGGGCATGTTGCCTGCTTGCTGCAAGCTAGCAACGTGCAACAATGGAAGGGTAGAATGGAGAGAGGCATGGGGTCATTTTCAAAGGAGAGGGAGAGAAAGTGACATAGGGTGGGAACCTAGCTATCCAGTCCTTGCTTTGCAAGAAACTAAACATAGAAAGTGTTGGTCTTTTAGGATCAAAGGCTTACGACTCTGCCAAAAGCTGCAACTATTATTGACGGCACAACTTTATTTTCTTTTGGGAATCAGCCGATTAGTCTCTATGTCAAAGGGCTAAAAATATCAAATAAAGATCATCCACTCGTTAACTAAATTAATATCTCCTTGATATATCCGTAGATTCACAAATCTCTTCCGGTTGTCGAGCCTTACTTTGTGATAAACTAAACATATAATCCACAAATCACTCGTATATATTTCCATCTAATACATAAGGCTTAGGATTGATGTAATAGTCACAAGTGCTTAGCACCATGTACTAGTTGCAAATTTTTGATAATTGATATACCATAAAAAAAATTAAATTAATTGTCTACCAATACCAATTCGTGGGTTTGAACAGAATTACTTACATACATTTACTAAAAGCTTCTTTTCTCAAATAAACTTTACTTAATATGGAAAAAGAAAATAGAATATGATCAAAATTACTGAACGGCGAACTACTAATCTACCTTCGGCATGGGCATCAGCAAAAGTAATTCAAGCAAAATATAATTAGAGATCAATAAAATTATAATTCAGCTTTGAACTACTAATTCACCTTTGGCATGGTCATCAGTAGAGAAGTAGTCCAAGAAAAATTGAATCATAGTATGAAAATCTGTATCTCGGCCTCAATTGAGGATCCCAGGTTATATATTCCAATAAATATGAAAAGGGGGGGGGCCCATAACTTGTCTGCAATATTGTTAGCTTCTCTGAAGCAATGAGAAACTATCCATGTATAGCTATCCAAGAAAGCCTTGTAGGTCCACCAATGCTGTTGAAAAAACCATAGAATGGTGTAATGCTAGATACAAGTACCACCGCCTATGAGTCACGTTAAATCCAAAGATTCTTCACATTCATTTATTAAAAGCATTCAGCAGCTCAATGTTGGTGTAAGCTTTTATTCTTTTTTCTCTTTTAAATTTACTCTTTTTTTAATTTTTTCCAACAATGGGTATCCAAGCCTTCGGCATGACTAATCCACGGGTTCATACTAACTCCACAAATGTATGGATCGGGTCATACGAGGATTGAATGAGAACCATTCACCTTTCACCAAAAGTAGTGAAAAGCACTTAACACCCCATGTGAGTGGCCCCCAAAGTTGTGAAGAACCACATGCTGCCTGAGAAGATGACCCTTTGCTAATTCTTAGCAAAAAAAATAAAAAAATAAAAAAATAAAAAAATAAAATAAAATAAAATGTATAAATAAAACAAAATATTAATAGTTAATTGAAAGAGAGTAATTCAATACAATAGTAATAGTTTCCTATTATCACTAGGAAACTGACTAGAATATTGCATTATAATATTTTCAACATTGCCAAATGGCTCCTATATTGTTACCGATTAGAGAAGGTAAGAGTTTCTGATCTCGATCATTCTGAAATATGTCATACCTTTTAGACTTTAGTGCATTATGCAACTTCACAATATCTCAAAATTTGTTTATTGATCCAAACTCCAAAGTCCCACCATTTACATAAATTGAATGGAGACTGAGCTTTACCGGCCAAAAAAATTAAAAAAAATAAAAGAATGGATACAAATCCATTTTAACCAACCATAAGTCATGTTCAATGTGCTTAACCTATCATGTGAACTTGTTGAAATATTGTCAAACTCTCAAAAATTTTCACATAGTATAATTGATACATTTAAAAATATTTCCTAAATAATATAACTATATCAAATCATTGAAAATTTACCCAATAATAATAATAATAATAATAATAATAATAATAATAATAATAATAAATCATTAAATTACTAGCAAAAGTCCATTGAATAAATAAGAACCATTTTAATGTGTAGCCCCACATGAACCATGAGGCAACTTTTCCCTATAATTGGTTAAACCAAATTAATATCTCTTTGATAGATTTGAAAGTTTACCAAATAAATAAAACCATTTTAATGTGTAGCCCAATGCTCTTTGTTTTGCAGGTGGTCTTATTCCTCTTTTGGAGCTATATATATGAAGGCCTTCGTCAATTTCACTACGGAGTGAAATAACCTAGAGGGGGGGAGTGAATAGGTTATACTAATGGAAATTTAAGTTTTTTGAGATAGTATCCCTGAACGTGATTGTGAATTAAAAATAATGCAGAATAAATAAAATAAACACAATCACACAACACAAGATTTATAGTGGGTCGGCTCAATCCGAGTCTAGTCCACTCCCTACAAGAAGTGGAATAAAAGAGGATTACCTCTGGTGTGGTGCAAATGAAATATACAATGATGATAGAATGCACATTTGAAGTCTTCTCAATGCTTGCAATACAAATGTCAAGATGTAGATGAAGACTTGTAGATGATCTTGAGTTCATCTTGAATGTAAAATGAAGAATTTGAACTAAAGAGATGGTGTAGACCAATTCTCACTTCTAATACTTAAATAATGTTCCTCCAAAGTTAGGATTAATTGTTGATTAATGAGTAACATTAGAGGTATTTATAAGTGAGCTTAGGAGAGCATTTTAGACAGCAAATCAGTCACAGAAAAATATAGCCATTGGAGCACTTCCAAGCAGTCACTGGTCGATCGGGACTTCCAGTGGGTCGACCAACTATGGTCTCACATAGTGCCGATCGACCGGGGCTTCTAGCCAATCGACCGCCAACATGACAGACTCTGTTTTGATAGAATGCTATCATACTGATCAGTCATCAATGTTTTGATCATAACTTTTCGATTCAATTTCAGATTGACTCGATTCAAGTTGCGCTGGAATCATGACTCGATTTTATACAACTTTCATGAAGGGTCTATCTCTTATATCAACTATAAGGTTACTGATTAGTCATCAGTGTTTTGACCATAACTTTTTTATTTGAATTTGGATTGACCCGATTCAAGTTGCGTTAGAATCATGACTTGATTTTCTATAATTACATGAAGGGTCCATGTCCTGATATCAACTATAAGGTTACCCAAAATGCCCTTGATTCTGGTCATGGATTTTCACAGAATATTACTAGAACATATTTCTCCTAATATGTTCCATACCACCTAAGAACTTTTATAATTGCTCAAGGTATGTCCTAAGGTCATTCTAGTATGATGTTATGAAATGCATGAGGTGCGTGCACGTATATATAGAAGTTTACAGATTACATATAGACAACCATTCTATCCTAGAGGTCTTCTTCTCCACTTGAACCTTGAAGTCTTTATCTTCACTTCCACTCTTGGCACTTCTTCTTCCATTCTTCTTGATTGCAATTCCATATCTTTGAGCTTCATGTCTTGACATCTTGAAGCATGAATTCGTATGATATCTTCTTCAAGATTGATGCCAACTTGTCGATACTCTTCATTTGATGATTTCGATATTCATTTCTTCCTTTCATTCATCAAATTCGATCTTTGATATGAAGTCTCTACAAAACAATACTTGAAGACAAATTATGAAATACTTTCATATGTTTATTATCATCAAAACCAACTATAGGAGTGGGCATATCTCTAACTATCTCCCCCTTTTTGATGATGACAAATAGATGATTCTCAAATAAAATAAATAATCAATTATTAAGAAGTTGGAGAATCGTTTCACAATTTCTCCCCCTTTGCCAATAGCAAAAAGTGGGGTTAAAAATCTCTATAGTCTTTCTCCCTTTTTAATTTTGACGAGGAGTGTGGGCAAACTAGCTCCCCCTAAGGGTATGCTTAAGAAAAAAATAAGCATGTAGTCAAGACTAAGACATGCTCCACCTAAGCATATACATCATATAAAACTGCATTCAAATAGCAAGTATTAAGGTGAAGCTCCTCCTAAAAATTTGCAATAGATGTTAATGAAGCTAACATACATTCATACAAGATAGAACATTAAAATTCTAAGATGGTTGCCAAATCAACTATCAATGCATCATCCATCTTTCACTTTGGCTCGTTAAGCCAATAGAATCAACCATATATTGGTTCCCATAATCTCATGGGTTCATCCATGTTACAATCAAAATATCCCTTGGGTTTCCAAACCCTTTTAGGTGTGTGAGATCTAAATGTTGTGTATAGCATTTGTGAATCATATATTTCATAATATGTAGGTGGCCTATAAGATTTAACATATCTTTGAGTCTTATATGGTCTATAAAGTGGATAAGGCATTTGTGGTGCACATGATTGTTGTGGAGTATGTGACCTATGATGTGTTTGTGGCCAATAGGGAGTATGTGGTCTAAAATCCCTTTGAGATTTGAAATTCCTTTGAGGTCTATAATACCTCTTGGAGGGAGTGTAATAATATGCATAATGAATGTTATTCTTTTTTAGAACTTGCCTTTGGTCATAATGGGGATTTCTTCTCTTTGGAGCAACTACCTTTCCTTTTTCTTTCTTTTGAGGTGAGGTTCCACCATCATAGCCAAGTTCTTCTTTGTCTTGAGGACTCTTGCGTAGGGTATCCAAGGTCTTTTGACCTTTGGTGAAAGTGTGTGGAGTGGATTTCAATGTATCATTTTATTTTTCTAATTCATCCACTTGGGAGGTTAAGATTCTTTTTCTATCATTCAAGTCTCTTATCTCCTTCTCTAAAGACAGGTTAGAAGTCTCCAATTGAAGGCTATCCTCATAAAGAGCTTCAAAGGCTCCTTGGTGGTCATCTTCATCTAAATCATCATTATCAATAGATTTGCAAATTGGAGAGTTTATCTCATTTTCTTCATCCCCATGTGCTATAAGCGTCAAGTTTGTGACTTCCTCATCTGAGTCATTATTGTTGTCTTCATCATCACTTGTGTCCCAAGTTGATTCGGAAACATAAACCTTTTTATTTTTCAATTTTGGACAATGGGGTTTTAAGTGGCCAGGCTTCCTACATTCATAACAAACAACATTCTTTCTGTTAGTAAATAGATCTTTGTCTTTTGAAAGGTATTTACCTTTGTTTTCCTTGTGGGACTGACTCTTGTATTGCTTGCTCCTCTTATTCTTCAAGAACTTGTAGAATTTTTTAGTGACACGTGAGAGTTCCTCTTCTATGTCAATTTTTTTATCAACATCGTCATTGCTTACTTCTTCAAACATTTGGGAAGATTTTTGTGCAATGGTCCTTCTCTTGTTTTCTGGAGTTCATTTATCAGCTGTCAACTCCACTTTATGGTTTTGTAGAGATCCCAACAAGTAGTCGAGCGAGATCTTTGATAGGTCCTTAGCTTCTTCAATGGCTATCTTCTTGCGTCTCCAAGCTGTTGGCAAGGCTCACAAGATTTTTCTAACATTTTCAACTTCAGTGTAAGTCTTACCTAAAATTTTAAGACTATTTACTATATCAGTAAAACGAGTAAACATTTCAGAAATAGATTCATTTTCTTTCATAAAAAATGACTTGTAATCTGAGACGAGTTGATCTACCTTTTTTTCCTTTACCTCTTTTGTACCTTTATGTGTGACTATGAGCATGTCCTAAATTTCTTTAGCTGTGTCACAAGCTATGACTCTGTTGAATTCTTGCTCATTAAGGGTACACTAAAGGAATGTGATACCCTAAAAGTTATACTGGATGAGGACTATGTCGTCTACTGTCCACTCCTTTTCTTCCTCTAGTACTGTCTTTCCATCCACGATTTTGGTGTTGGTGTATGGTCCAGTCTCTATGGCCCTCTATACGAGAATGTTATATCCAAAGACAAAATTTTTGAATCTGCACTTTCAGAAAGAGAAATTTTCTCTATTAAAGTAAGGGGGTCTCGAGGCATTCATGCCCTCTGGTGGTCCTTGGGATGTGGCCATAGTCTTTGACTCACTTTTAAACAAAAAGTCTTAAATAGTTTGAGCTCCTGCTCTGATACCAATTGAAATAACCTAGAGGAGGGGTGAATATATTATGCTAGTGGAAATTTAAGCTTTTCGAGATAGTATCCCTGAGCGTGATTGTGAATTAAAAACAATGCGGAATAAATAAAATAAACATAATCACACAACATAAGATTTATAGTGGTTCAACTCAAGTTGAGTCTAGTCCACTCTTTATAAGAATCTTTTTGTAAGGTATTCTATTAGTTCTCCCTTTCAGTATAGTAAGTAAGAAAGAAAGCCTTTACAATCTTTTTACGGATAAGAGTATCCTTACAAATCCCCTTTACAGTCAGAGAGGCACCTTACAATCTCCTTTAAAGTAGAAAGACACCTTACACTCTTTTAAGGATAAGAAGATCCTTACAATCTCTTAAGGATGAGAGGGTCTTTACACAAGCCTTAGTCTAGATTTAATGTAAAATAGAAAATGGAGAAGTGGAATAAAGGAGGATTACCTCCAGTGTGGTGCAAATGAAATATGCAATGATGATAGAGTGCACCTTTGAAGTCTTCTTATGCTTGCAATACAAATGCTAAGATGTAGACTTGTAGATGATTTTTAGTTCCTCTTGAATGTAAAATGAAAAACTTGAACTCAAGAGATGGTGTAGACCAATTATCACTTCTAATGCTTAAATAATTCTCCTCCAAAGTTAGGATTAATTGTTGATTTATGAGTAGTATTAGATGGATTTATATGTGAGCTTAGGAGAGCATTTTAGGCAGCAAATCAGACTCTAACGGTTATATTCTGGGTCCATAGGTCGACCGCCATCGGTAGCTGGTCTATCGAAAAGAGTCGTTACAGCAAAATATAGCTGTTGGAGCACTTTCAGGCAGTCACCGATTGATCGAGACTTCCATCCGATTGATCGGATATGGTGTCGAATAGTGCTAATCAACCTGGGCTTCCAGCTGGTCGACTGCCAACATGACAGACTCTGTTTTGATAGAATGTTGTCATACTGATTAGTCATCAGTGTTTTGACCATAACTTTTTTATTTGAATTTGGATTGACCCGATTCAAGTTGCGTTAGAATCATGACTTGATTTTCTATAATTACATGAAGGGTCCATGTCCTGATATCAACTATAAGGTTACCCAAAATGCCCTTGATTCTGGTCACGGATTTTCACAGAATATTACTAGAACATATTTCTCCTAATATGTTCCATACCACCTAAGAACTTTTATAATTGCTCAAGGTATGTCCTAAGGTCATTCTAGTATGATGTTATGAAATGCCTGAGGTGCGTGCACGTATATATAGAAGTTTACAGATTACATATAGACAACCATTCTATCCTAGAGGTCTTCTTCTCCACTTGAACCTTGAAGTCTTTATCTTCACTTCCACTCTTGGCACTTCTTCTTCCATTCTTCTTGATTGCAATTCCATATCTTTGAGCTTCATGTCTTGACATCTTGAAGCTTGAATTCTTATGATATCTTCTTCAAGATTGATGCCAACTTGTTGATACTCTTCATTTGATGATTTCAATCTTCATTTCTTCATTTCATTCATCAAATTCGATCTTTGATATGAAGTCTCTACAAAACAATACTTGAAGATAGATTGTGAATTACCTTCATATGTTTGTTATCATCAAAACTAACTATAGGAGTGTAGGAAAATCCCTAACACGGAGGACATTGGTCATTCAATGTTCACCATTGTTTTGAGTTTCTTAATCTCATTACTTTGTGATTGCTTGTTTGTGTTTTTCTATCAATAAGAATGGGTTGGTCGACAAGTGATAAATTTTTTGTGAATGGAAAGTTAGAGGTCTTGTCGGTTGACCTCTTTTTCATACCAATGAAATCAATACGGAGCAAAGCTACCATCTATTGTTGGGCCTAAGGGTGATGATTTCAAGAAGCTCTTGCTTTCTATGAACCTTCTAGTAAATAGGCAAGGAAAGGCTATTGTACACGTCCAAAAGCGCGGCGATGAGGGTGAATACATTGAAGATGAGTATGATTCTTTTTTTCTCGGAACAGTGGTACCATAGGGCCCTCTTGGTTTCCCAAACGTACCATTAACGAAGCCACTAGCAGAGATAGAATTGCAAAGCCTCCTCGTCGACAATACAAAGGCTGAATTGGCAAACAAGAATGAAGCTCTTAATGAATTGTGAAGCCTCTTAGATGATACCAAGGCTGAATTGGTGAAGAAGAATGTTGCGCTTAATGAATTGCAATAGAAGATTCACAATTGGGATCCTGAACAGTTCCGATTGACTATCATTGCGATCAAAAACTCAATGAAAAGAGTTTTCGTTGACTTTGGTCTTGAACCAGCGGCAAGTGGACATCCAGGATCTGTGCTAAGGTTTCTAGAGATGTTACATGATCTGATTCTTCAAAAAGAATTTGGTGCCACTTTTTTAGTAGATGCGAACGAGATACTAGCCTCAATTGAAAGCATATTTGAGAAATGCACTGGCTTAAGCATTGGCATAGAAACAATGAATAGTACTCCTAGTACTCCAGCCCATCTCATTAAGAGTCTATTTGCCTTAAGAGGCTTTATGGATGCTCACTTCTTTATTGATGGTAGTGTTATAGTGAAGGATTTTCGTTTGATAAATGAGGATGATCACCCAGTTATCTTTCGTGATTCTGCAACAGATGTGGCTGAGCTCAAGCAAAAGGAGATATGTGCGAATTTGATAGATAACATCGATAAAAACTCAATCTTTTATGGGTATTTCAACATTCCAAAGGTGGGGATGTTCAATGGTGTTTTGACTAGAGTTCATGTCACCTTGCCTAATGAGATCATGGTTAAACTTAGAGTAGCCAAACAAACCCTTAATGATAAAAGGTTTTGGTTTATCCACGCCAATGGGCCAGGTATATTTGAAAAGGAGGAGACTTTAGACAATAATCTAGAAGAAGTGAAAATTTCCCCTTCTCGTGTCTTAGGTGGTCAAACTGATTTCTTAGAGTTTTGCCGTAGGATGAATTGAACCTTTGTGGATGAGAAAGGGACATATCTAAAGTTTGAGTTTACTGCTACCAAGTTGTCAAGTTCTCAGGCTTTGCTTGACAATTATTTTCGTTATGTTCATAAGGATGGTATAATGGTCAATCCTTTTAGTATCGTTCAATTTGATGCGGGCACAAGTTTAACAGATATAGTAGAGAGAAGTTTTATACCTCATTTACACTCTTATACTACTAATATTGATGACACTTGGATTGTGAATGAAGCTCTGGATAATGACTGTGCTTTTACTTTCAGAGAATTTTGTTTTATTGAAAAAATAACGGAAGTATCTAGTTCTTTCCTGGACAATGCTTTGATAAGTGTGTTCTTTGAACAAAGCCAACATGGGGAGAGGTGTTATGTTGATGCTCTAGCAACAACTTTCTTTGTTTTCAGAACAGAGAGAACAAGTTGTGGATCAATTCTACAACCAAGGCTCCTGGATTTATTTAATAGGATAGTTCATCTTTGAGCTAGCCTGAATTGTCTTGTCTGGATTTTCCCATAAGGGTTGTTGTTGTTGTTGTTGTTGTTGTCGTCGTTGTTTATCTCTTGTCATATTAATTAAAAAAAAGGGTGAATTATTATTGTGATAAAAGTTTGATATTTTTTTTCAAATGTAATAAAGCATCAATTCTACCATGTGGACACATGATATGTTCGTTCCGGTCATTGGATAGAGAAGACCTGGTTGAATTAGCCACATGCCAAAACCTAATTTAATAAAATACCCTTCTTTTGATTAGCATTCTGTGTATATCCATGCATGTGTATATCCTGTGGGCTATTTTGAAGCTAGTAGAGGCCTCCGGTAGGGCGACCCCATCTCCCCCATTTTATTCATTATCGCCGAGGAAGTTCTTTGCCGTGGTTTAAAGGATTTGGCTGCCAAGAATCTCATTAGGCCTATTGCTGGTCCCCGTGGAGTTGACATTCCCACTCATCTCCTTTTTGTAGATGATGTTTTCATATTCATGAACTCTTCTAAAAGGTATGTCAGAAATATTAGGATTTTTCTCGATCTCTACCAAAGTTGCTCAAGTCAATTTTTCAATTTGGAAAAAAGTAAACTGTTTTTGGGAAAAATCCCTTCGGCGAGGAAGCAATGGATTTCTGAAGAGTGGAATATTCTAACATGTAATTTTCCCACCAAATATTTGGGAGTTGAAATTTTCCAAGGTCGAGTGAAAAGGGACCCCCTTCTCCCTATGATGGATAAAATTAATGCTAAATTAGCGGGTTGGAAGGGGAAATTTCTCTCCATGGCTGGCAGAGTGGAGCTAGTCAAATAAGTTATTTCTGGTATGCCTATGCACAATTTTTCTATATACTGGTGGCCTGTTACCCTGATTAAATGCCTTGAAAAATGGATGTGGAACTTTATCTGGACGGGGGAGATGGATACTTCCAAAGCTGTCATTGTCAAATGGGATCATGTCTGTAAGCCCAAGAAGGAGGGTGGCTTGGTATCCGTAGACTCAGGGATGTTAATAGGGCCCTAATTTCCAAACTAGCGTGGAAGATCAAGCATGGCGACTCTCATCTAAGAAGAATTATTAGAGCCAAATTTTTGACTAGCTATGGCAGACCTAAGACGGGTTACGAATGTTCCTCCTTTTGTCCAGGGGTGAGGAGAATGTGAAAGTTCGTATCCGATAATGATCGATGGATCATTGGCAACGGAAGACACATTGCCTTCTAGAGAGATAATTCGGTAGGGGCTCATTCTATTAGGGAGCTGTCGGAGTTGGGTGAGGATGTGCTTCATAATCCCCCTCCTACTGTGCCGGATTTCATTGATGACAAGCACTGGGTGCTGCCTCAGGTGAATTCCTTATTTTTAAATGACATTTTTCAAAAAATCAGGAACATAAATCTTCCATCGCTGCCTATGGAGGACCGTGCATTTGGAGTTTAGAACCAATGGGCCACTTCTCAGTTAAGTCATCTTGGAATGCACTCAGGTCCCCTTCATCATCGGTTTCTTGGGATAAGTATGTTTGGAATAAGCTTCTGCCGCCTAGGCTCTCTACATTGGGTTGGTGCTGGTTGCATGACAAGCTACCTACCGATGAGAAAATTCAGGCAAGAGGAATTCACCTCCCTTCCAGGTGTGATCTATGCGAATCCTGCTCTGAGTCTACTTCCCACTTATTCCTTGTTGTAGCTTCTCAACTGAGTTATGGAGGAAAGTCTCAGACATGTTTAATGTAGTCTGGACCAGCAAAGATTCAGCGATAGACATGGTTGTTTGGTGGCGCAATAAGGGCAAAGGGTGGTCCTTTAAGATGGCCTGGATGTCTAGCTTGCTTTCCTCGATGGCTGCGATCTGGAACGAAAGAAATTAGAGGAGCTATGAGGGTAAATCGAGAAGCGCCGCATTAGTCTTTCGTGGCGTCAAAGGTGAAATCTCCTTTTTTTGTAGCAGTAAAAAATTCTATCCCAAATCTATTGAGGATCTCACTCTCTGTAGAAGACTCAATTTGGAAACTGCTTCTCATAGCAGATAAGGCATCCTAGAAGTCCATTGGTGCAAGCCTACCCAGTCTTGGGTGAAGCTCAATGTTGATGGGTGCTCCCTTGGCAACCCTGGTCGTGCAGGAAGTGAAGACATTTTTCGAGACCAAAATGGGAGAATGTTGCGCAGCTTTAATATCTCCCTGGGCATGGATACTAGATTTTCAGCTGAGATTTGGAGCATAACCAAAGGAATTTCTATTGCTCGAGATTTGCACATATCTCACCTTTGGATTGAGTCCGATTCCTCAGCGGCGGTTTCCCTATTTCATCATAAACTCATTCCATGGTTCGTGTATCAAGAATGGTGCCATCTTCTTTCATACTTGAACTCTGCAGAGTGAAAGATTTCCCACTACTTTAGGGAAGCTAACCCTATAGCTGACTACTTGGCAAAGTTAGCGGCTTCGTCTAGAGTCTCCAGTGATGAGGTTACCCTCTCTCCTATGATGATCAATGAGCTGATCGTGGATGAAGGGGGTCAGACTAGATTTAGATTCTCTTCTTAGCAGTGGTGAGCCTCTGCTGATGGCAATGCCGAAGGTGGAGGCTCATCACTTGCTCTTGTATCATATTTTTTTCTTTTTTATCCATTTATATAACCTGATCTTTTAGCAAAAAAAAATGCATGTGTACAAATACTCAAGATCCTAAGTCTGTAGAAAAATCACGAATGCCTTGGGTAAGGATGGGGTTTTTGGGCCCAAATTGTTCCCTACCCTATATGTACTAACGATAGAGTATTACAAACTATCTCTTTGTAGAGACTAACTGAAAAAAAAAAAAAAAATCCTAGATTATTTGTTATAAATGCCTACTTCAATAGTGTTAAACGATCTTTTTTTTTTTTTGGGAGGGGGGGGGAAAGGGTAAAAGTTGTACATGTTCATTTATATAAATGGGGAGTGTGATATTAATTAGATGATCTTAACTAGCCAGGTGCATCAAATTGGTTAGCTTGTTTTGCTAATGCTTTTGGCATGCGCTAGTAATTTGTTATCATACTCTATTTGTTCTAACAAGGATTCATTACCGCACAAGTGCAATAATTTTTCTATGTGTTTTTACATAGTGTGGATCAGACATCATATTAAAATTGGAATTCACTCAATGTGAAAACCTGTTGTAAGAAGAGAGAGATTGAGTGGATTCCATGTGTGGATTAGGCACTGTACAATAATAGTTCTCCTACGAGGACTTGATCCAGACTCATGTTCTTTTTTATGACATATTCTTGGAACAAATGAAGTTCACTGAAATGTTAAATGCTTCCATTATATATTAATCAAAGATCCTTAGAAGCAGAAAATTCCTCTATCTCATATTTCCTTCTTCACTGTGTGATACCTTCTTCCTTCTATTAACGAATATTGAGTTATCCCTCATCTTTAACATACTAAATTCCTTTGATGATACTCCAAACCTCAGCAACAAAATTCGTGCAAATATTCAAATACACCTTAAAGTTAAAGAGAACTCTTCCTTCATGATCTTGCAAGATCTCTCCTCCTCCTGTTCTTGGGTTTCCTAAGGTGCATCCATTCACATATAAATTTTAACTCTTGTCCAGAGGAAGAGTTGCGAAACTCTAGCCAAACTGAAATCCATCCAAAAACCCAAGCCCAAGATAAATTTAAAATATTGAATGATAGAAATCCATGGAAGAAGCCAAGCCCAAGAGAAGTTATAGTCCGAATCCTGTTCGAAGGGTCCCAAACTACTCGAACCAATCCCGATTGCCGAATCCAATTCCAAGCATGCCATAGAAGAAAAAAAATCGAATGTCCCAAACTGCTCAAACCAGTTCCGAATCCCGTTCCTAGCTTTGGATTAAAGTGAAAAACACCGACTCTTCTTCTTTTGATCTCTCTACAAAACCACTCTCTCAAGAAGGCTCTCTCCCTGGGCAACTCCGACCACCAATACCGCACCATCCTTTGCAGTACCTGCTTCTGCTCTCTCTCTCTCTCTTAGTTTGATTCGCTCATTTATTCAAGGTAATTCTAGTAAACTTATGTTAGATCTTCATGGAACAAGGTTTTGGCGAGACCAGATCAGGTTCTTCCTATGAGAATCATTTTCGTATGAGACTGATCCACAGATATGAAAATCCTATGTCGGATTCAATCTGTGTAAATCAGACTGTAGAAAAATGATTCACGTATGAGAACCTGATGGACACTCGGTTTTGAGTTATAAATTTGTCTCTAAGGTACCATTGTTTTAATTATTGCCTTGGAAAGAATTTAGTGTTCACAGTGCTCTTACTTGGGAATAGCTTACAAATACATTCCTGAAAATAATGATTATATAAATGTTTACTGTGTGCTCTGTTTCTGCGATTCATATCTTTTTTAATTATCTCTTTGATGATAACGCTGTCTTATAATAGCTGCTTTTTATGTTCATTCTTGACTACATAACTCATATATCAAGAATCCGTCCCATGAAACTTGGGCACTATTGCGATTCTGTTATGAGAACCCGTTCTTCGGCAAAATCATCTATTTGTGTTCCTTCATTATAAGATGATTTTCAAATGAAGAAACACCTAAAAGGTGTTACTTGATTTCCACTCTTGGGATTAGTTTTTGAACCGGTTCGTTCCTTGGGCACAGAAACAAAAAGGAATTTACCAATCGCTTTTTTGGCTGTTTTTGTTCCAAAATGGAATAAAGAATAGAAAAGATCATCCCGAGAGAGTTACCAAATGGGCTCATTATAACCCATTCACCATTTTCTAGTTTTGAAATTCTGGTCATATGGCACGCGTTCATGCATTTTTATGTACTATTGGTCTTTTGGGAAGTTTTCTCAGGTACAAAGGAAATTTTTAGTTGCTTTCTTGTTATTTGTTTTGATTTTAGAAAGAATTTATCATCAAATTATGATAATCTCATGCTTCAACGTTCTTTGCATAGAAATAGTTACTAGTACTCATTTAGATATTTTGAAAATACAAATGTTGAACTTCTTGTATGAGTATCTCAATCCATTGCTTAGTGATAACTTGTCTATGTCTAATTTTTGAATAGGAAATGAGTTGGTCATCAAGTGATAAATTTTTTGTGAACTCAAAGTTGGAGGTCTTCTCGGTTGATATCTTTTCCGAACCATTAGAATTGGCACGAAGCGAAGATGTTGTCTACGATGGACCAAAAGATGATGATTTCAAGAGGTTCTTGCGCTCTAAGAACTTTCGAGTAAACTGTCAGGGAAAGGCTATTGTATGCATCCAAAAGCGCAACGGTGATGGAGAATTTCTTGAATGTCAGTATGATACCTTCGTTTTGGAAACGGTGGTAATGTTGGGCCCTTTTGGTTTCCAGAATATACCATTGCCGAAGCCGCAAGAGGTGAGCGAATTGAGAAGCCTCCTGGACAATACAAAGGCTGAATTGGCGAGGAAGAATGACGAGCTTAGTGAATCACAAAGACTCCTAAACAATACCAAGGACGAATTGGCAAAGAAGAATGACGAGCTTAATGAATTGAAATGCATCTTGGACAATATGAAAAGTGAATTGGTGAAGAAGAATGATGTGCTTAACGAATTAATGAAGAAGAAGAATGATCAAGATTGGAATACTAAACGGTTCCAGCTAACTATGATTGCAATCACAAACTCAATGAAGAGGGTGTTCATTGACATTAGCCTTGAACCACCAGCCAGTGGAGATCCAGAATCTGTGCTGAGGTTTCTTGAGATATTACATGATCTTATCCATGACAAAGAATTCAGTGCCACTTTCTTAGTAGCTGCGAATGGGATACTGGCCTCGATCAAAAGTATATTTGAGAAACGAAGTGGCTTAAGCATTGGCATGGAAACAACGTATAGTACTCCATGTACTCCAGCCCATCTCATTGAGAGTCTATTTACCTTAAGAGGCTTTATTGAGTCCCACTTCTTTATTGATGGTAGTGTTATAGTCAGGGACTTCCGCTTGATGAATGAGTACGACCTCCCAATTATCTTTCGGGATTCTGCAGCAAATGTGGCTGAACTCAGGAAGAAGGAAATAGGTGCGAAATCAATCTATAACATCGATGGAAACTCCAACTTCTATGGGTATTTCAACATTCCAATGGTGGGGATGTTCAAGGGTGTTTTGACGAGAGTTCATGTTACCCTGCCGGATGAGATCATGCAGAAACTTCAAGTAGGCAAACA
Organism: Macadamia integrifolia; assembly: GCF_013358625.1. Lineage (NCBI taxonomy): Eukaryota > Viridiplantae > Streptophyta > Magnoliopsida > Proteales > Proteaceae > Macadamia > Macadamia integrifolia. The sequence goes on from NW_024868501.1 coordinate 26,914, forward strand.
AAACCTTGATGATAAAAGGTTTTGGTTTGTCTATGCCAATGGGTCAGGTATATTTGAAAAGAATATTGAGTCATTAAGTTCTCCGGAATCGACAAACAATCCAGAAGTTGTCAAATTTTCCCCTTCTCGGTTCTTAGGTGACTCGACAGATTTCTCAGAGTTTATGCTCAGGATCAATAATCGAACCTTTGTTAACGAAAAGGGGACATATCTCAAGTTTGACTTTATTGCCACCAAGCGTCTAAGTTCGGGTGATGATACCATTCGCTATATTGATAAGGATTTGGTATTGCATGATCCCTTTAAGTTGGTGCAATTCGATGCTAGCGAATGTGTAACTGGTATTGTAGAAAGAAATGTTTCAATCCCTGGGCAATGGACAGTAGGTAAGAGTAAGAAATATGGCACATGGATTGTAAATGAAGCTTTGAATAATGACTGTGCTTTCTCTTTCAAGAATTTCTATTTTATTGGGAAAATAACGAAAACCTCTGGTATGTTCCGTAAGAATGCTCTAGTCAGCGTGTTTTTCGAACAAACTCAACATATGCATAATTGTTATGTTGATGCTCTAGCAACAACTTTCTTTGTTTTGCAAACAGAGGAAAGAAATTGGTGGGACAATGTTGAGAAGAAGCCTCCAAAATTTATTTAACACAGGGCCTGTACTTTATTTTCTGTTTTGTTTTATTTCAATTTATTTAAATCGGCTCTGTTGTTTATTTTGTGTTTTATTTTGTTTCATTTTATTTAAAACCAAAGAAAAGAGATTGTTGGGACAATTGTGAAAAGAAGCCTTTGGGAATTATTTAAGAGTTAATATGTTTGTAATCAATCCGGTTATGTTGTGTGATGAGGAGGAGATGCTACATAGGCATGGGGTGAACCAACTCTCAAGTGCATGACCTATATTCTCTCTCTCAAATTCCCTATTAAATGGAGGTGTGTAGTGGCTATTGGGAATGAAGGGTAGTTATCTTGTTCTCAGTCTTTAGTAGTTATAGGTTTAGTTTTCATGTGGTGTTGTGGTTATAGGAAGTTATTTTTATTAGCATGCATGTTAATGAGTAATGTATTAATTATGTGGTCATCATGGGAAGGAAAGTTAGGTAACCATGGATGTATGCTATGAATTAGTAGAAGATTAATAGAAGAGTGGAACCAAATCAAACTCTGTGAGTTAAGGGAGGCTTCCTTACTCACAAAGCCACATTTTTTCCTCTTTTCTCTCTAATTTATTCGAATCCATTTTATTTTCTTTTTATTTCTTTCAATCTTCTCTCTCTCCCTTGTGCACAAATAAAAATGGTATCAGAATAGGCATGGATCAATGAGTGGAGAAACTAGAAAATATTGTGGGCTCTCTCATCATTAGCCGCAAAATATCATCAGTAAAAAAAAAAGCAGTTCAATGAGTTATTCCAGAAGATTAGTTCGCATTTGACCCAAACCAAGTGAGAAGGGAAGAAGTCCATAGCTACACTCCCAATCTATGATATACGATCTAGGAACATCAAGAAGATCTGGCAGAGCTAACAAAAATAGTCGTTCACCCCAAGGTTTTATGTTCTTCGTTTCAATGTCGATAATGATAAGTTGAAAAGTTGATTATTCCAGTAGACATGATGGCTATGTGTATGTGGAAGGATAGATTTTTAGGGTGGAAGTTCACATCAGTTCTACAATTCAATTCATTCGTAGATATTTATTTAGGATCTCAGTAAGGTTATTTTATTATTTTTATTTTTATCTTATCTCACTTGAGTACAATAGTAATTTTAAGGGGGTGGAATATTATGTGACGAGGGGGAGATGCCATATAGGCATGGGGTGAACCAACTTTCAAGTGCATAACATATATTCTCTCTCACTACTTCCCTCTTAGATGGAGAGGTGTACGTGGCTGTTGGGCATGAAGGGTAGTTAGTTTTCTTATTCTTAGTATTAAGGCTGTGCTTGGTAGTTGTCTGAAAAAATGTTTCTAATGTTTTTCCGTTTTATGGGAACAAGAAAATGGAATCTTCTGTTTGGTGTCCACGATTTGCTTTTCCGTTTTTATAAACAAATCAGAAAAAAAAAAAGAAGGCAAAAACAAGAAATGTTAGGCTGCATTTGGTAGTCATTCAATTTCAGAAATGACTTTTCGTGTCTAAAAAAAAAATGGTGTTTAGTGAACCTATTTTAGGAACGATTACCCTAGTTGTTCAGGCTCTGTTTGGTATCGTTTCTGGAACAGAAATGACGTTTCGTGTCAACAACAAAAATTTCAGTTTCGGTGTCAAAATTTTGTTTTTAAACAAAAAAAAGGTGTTTCAAAATTTTAGATTTTTATTCGGAACGATAGTTCCTTTTTTTATAAAATGGAATGAAACTGGGAAGACGGAACTCCCTTTTCTAGTTCAATCTCATTTTTTTATTTATTCAATTTTTTTTTCCACTTTTGTTCCAAAAAAATAGAAACAGACGATAAGTGCACCAAACACTTTATTCCGTTTTTTTGTTCCAATAGAACAAAAAAACTCCAAAAAAAAAATTTTAGAACTATACCAAATGGAGCCTCACTTTTTTTGTATTTGGACTGAAACCAAAATGGTTCCGTCGGCCCATCATTTTGCGTTTCTAGCGGTTTTTTTTTTTCGTTCCAAAAAAATTGAAAAACACAAAGTTGACACTAAACGCTTTATTATGTTTTTTTTTTTTTTTTTTTTTTTTTTTTTTTTTTTTCATAGAATGGAAAAATGTCAGAAACGTGTTTCTGGATGACTACCAAATGCAGCCTTAGAACATGCTTACCATGTTCCAACATTTGAGTTTCGTTCCAAAATGGAATTTTGACATAGAAACGGAAAATTCTGATTTTGACATAAAACGTCGTTTCTGGAACAGAATGACTACCAAACGCAACCTAAGTAGTTATCAGTTCCCTACCAAAAATTATATATATCAATTTAGTTAGGTTGCGTTTGGTAGTCATCTAGAAAACGTTTTGTTTCTGGCATTTTTTTGTTCTATGGGAACAAAAAAAACGGAATAAAGCGTTTGGTGTCAACTTGGTGTTTTTAGGTTTTTTTTTTTTTTCTTTCTTTTTTCTTTCTTTTTTCTTTTTGAACGAGAAGGGGGAAAAATGCTAGAAACGCAAAATGATGGACCGACAAAACCTTGTTCCGTTATTTTGGTTTTGTTCCAAATACAAAAAAGTGAACAACTAGAGTAATCGTTCTTGAAACAAGTCCACCAAACACTTTTTTTTTTTTTTTTTTTAAAACAGCATTTTGACACAAAAAAACTGAAAATTTTTGTTTTTGACGCTAAACGTCATTTCTGTAACTGAACGATTACCAAACGCAATCTTATCATATGGTTTATTGGATGTAGGAAGTTATTATTAGGAAAATTTACATATACCTCCCATGATGTTTGATCCAATTACATCCACTCCCATTGGTTAAAAAAGTACACTTCACCCTAGATAACACCATGAGAGAGATGTTATTTTTAAAATGGAAAAAACTATTTTACCCTTCTAATCTCTTGACCTAAAACATGGCATAACTTAACAAATCAAACCTCAAACCTCACTCACAGTGTTATGTATGTTGGGGTGAAGTGTAATTTTTGAACCACGTGGGAGTGGATGTAATTGGATCAAACTTCAGGGGAGGTATATGTAAATTTTCCTTATTTTTGTTAGCATAGTAATAGGTAGTGTGGTGGCTATGTGGCCATCATGGGAAGGAAAATTATGTAACCATGGATGTATGCTATAAATTAGTAGAAGACAGACTTGGAACAAAAGCAAACTCTTTGAGTTAAGGTAGGCTTCTTTATCCAAGCCAGACCTTATAGGCATAACTTAGTTTATCAGAGTTCATTGTCCATGTGTTGGTTGACTAAAATGGTTTTTTCAGTCACGAATGTCATGCTTCGTTCGTACAACCACCCTTTCCCCTATTTTCTCTCCAATTTATTCTATTCCATCATATTTTCTTTTTTATTCTTCCAATATTCTCTCCCTCCTTTTCAGGCACATTATAGGTTACAACATGTGTTGTAACCGGTCTCATTGCGATGACAGCCTTACTGCTTAAATCAGCTAACTCTTTCATAGCCCAATTACCAAAATGGGGTTTCTGTTCCATACCATTTTTTCTTTTTGTGTGCAATTTTTAAGACTTTAGACTTGTCAAACACAATGGCTACTTAGCTGACCATCTCTCTCTCTCTCCCCCCCCCCCCCCAAAACTCTAATTTACTTGATTCTTTTACCAATTCAAGAAATATTGCTATAAACTGATGCATCTGTTGAAAAATGTTTCTAAATTAGTGACTCCGAACTCCAATAGACATGCATCGCTCAGAGAGTATGTCGACTATATTGACGACGATGAATAATATCATAGCCAAGCCACATTGCTCAACAAGACTTTGGACATACATTTTTGTTTTGGTGGACAAATTTAGAATTGATGTTGGATGATATTCGATGGGATCTGGATCTTCTCCAATGCGGGGGTGCTAGAGAGGGGCTAGTTAGGAAAGAGATAGAGAGAAAAAAAGAGAGAGATCAACATAGAAACATCATTAGACCCTCTTTAGCACCCTCAAGTTCTAAAGAGGATCTTAATCCCATTCAATGATATTTCTTAGAACTTATAATGAGTTGTGGAATATATGCATTAATATTGGATACCATAGCTGTTTTGAAATTCCATGCATGCATTCATATAATAATTCTTTAATTTATATGAATATATTATTATCTTTTTTTTTATCCACCTAAAAAAATATTTTACTGTTCCCTATTTTATTACTGTACTGTTTGGAATTTGTACCATCTGGAATTTTTTCCATTCTCCTTTTTACTAACTATGACATTGACTTATCCTTCCTCCACTATTTAATTTCATAAATTAAAAATTTGAAAACCTTTAATTAATGCTAAAACAGATTTGCATTAACAATTAGGGTTACTTACACTGCCATCTCCTGCAGTTTGCCGCCATATTGTTATAACTATCCCCTACAGTTCTCTGACAATTACTCTGTACTCCTTGCAATTGACGGTATTTAGTTAGTAAATAGAAAAGACTTTTTCCCTTTCACTAAATATTGATTTAATCCCATTTCTCAACGTTTTTCTGCGGTCTTTAACATTTGAGAGGGTTTTGCAGGTCTATGTATTGCTCCGACAGTTGTACCTGACGAAGATTGAGCTTATTCCGGCAATTGAAACCTAAAGAACCACAGTGATCAAAACGCCATCGCTTTCCGGGGAGGTAATTCCGGCAGCGTCCAATCATTCTTCCTCTATGTCTGAAACCATACCTCCTCCTTTCCCATCTCCTTTCTTCATCTCAACGAATCTGTAACCTATCTCTCTTGGTTTTCCTTCATGGCCGAAACCCTCCATTCTCTCTTCCTTTACCCTTACCTAAATCCCTAAGCAATAACCGCAGACGATATCTAGTCCTTTCCTTGACCGAAATCGCCACCCAGCCGCCATCTTTTCTTCCCCTTCATCCTCTCCTTTCTTCTCTCCAAACTTGAAACCATCGAACCTTTCCTCCTTCTTACTCCCTGTGTAAAAACTGAAATGTTAGATCAAATACCAAGAAATACGAAAAATAAAGAGACAATAGATCTGCACGACACAGATATTTAACGATGTTCACACACCAGGTTGGTGTGCTACGACCTCAGGTAAAGAAGAAGATGTTTCACTATGCAGAAGAGAGATTACACCCAAGCAGCGATGAAAAAACTAGCCATGAAACCCTAGCTCGAAAAACCCCCCAAAATACAATGACTTTCTCAACAAGCAACAGTACATTATATATACTCCAAGTCGCGGGTCGACCCATCGGGTCGCTATTGATCCTGTCAAACCATACCGTCCATACAAGATCAATGATGGGTTCCCCCTCTGCTTCCATCATAAATCTCAGAAAACTTCCCATTCAAGTTGCCACCAAAATATGTCGGAGCGGGTCAAGAATTCGAGACAAACTTAACACGAAGGAACACCCCCTATTCTGTCACCAAGTCGATTCAATTTTTAGGATTTCCAAGGGTGTTACTATTTGAGCTAGGTTTGGAGCGGGTCCAATGAACTTTCTTCTGCACCATTATCAGTTTTTGATTTCATTGAGATTGGTAGCTCTTGTGTTTCAGCAATGGCGGTGATGACTTCTATCTCCCATTCTCTGGGTTTTCCTTCTCCATCCTGACTTCCCCTTTCCTCATGCATTTCTTTCCTTTGCAGACAGAACTTATTCCTCGGATCCGATATTTACTTCTTTTTTTTTTCTTTCTCTTCTCTGTATCCTCTAGTGCAACATCAACAGTTCTCTTATGGCCACTCCCATCTTCTCCACAGCTCCCAGCTCTCACCCTTCTACTTCTTCTCCTTAACCGAACCCAGCCACCCCTCACAGCTCCCTTTCCATCGTCTCTTTTCGACGACTCCATTTCTTCTTTTCTCTAGAGCGAAAACAGAAAAATCCCTCTATTTTTTTTTTAATTTCTTCATCAGAGTCTTAATTGCTCATTATGGATTAAATAAATTTGAGAAGTTAGTCCATTTCTGTTTTCTTTTGCCTTCCAAAAGCTTTTGTTAAGTTTGTCTCAAATTCTTGACCCGTTTTGAAGATTGACCCGCTTCGACATATTTTAGTGATGACCCGAATGAGAAGTTTTCTGATATCTATAATGGAAACAGAGGGTTTTTCAAGCTAGGGTTCACCCGAGGACGTAACACACCATACCAGTGTGTGAACATTGTTAAATCTCTTTATTTTCGTATTTCTTAGTGTTTGCTCTAACAGTTTTCCAGGGATCTGGTATTTCAGAGTTTTGGACCATCTACAATTCCCTGAGCTTCGACACTGTGCTTCCTCTTGAAGCTGTCAGTTTAGAATTTCTTGCTTTTTAGTGAAGGTAAGTTAAACCCCTTCCGGCTCCACGCCATCATTGTCGCCTCCACCAACCGTACGATGCTTCTCAACCGTGAGCACGATTCACTGGGTTTGATGTTGCCTACCTCTGGTCGAAGGAACTTAGGGTTCTTTGTAACAATAGAGAAAGAAATAGCAACTTGAATTTTTGGGTTTGAAGGGTGGCGATGGATAAGATGGAGAAGGGTATAATTGGAACATCACAACCCTAAAGAGTATTTTTGTATTTAAGAAAATAAGTAAACAAGCCACATCAGCTAATAACTGTTTATCCCAAACGGAGTTTTAACACTGTCAACTGCAGGGGGTACAGAGTAATTGTCAGTACTGCATGGGATGGTTATAACAATATAGCAAACTGCCGGCCCGGGATAGCAATGTAATTAACCCTAACAATGAACAAACGGCATTGAGCCCCTGAAATGCTGTTTTGAATGAAAATCTATCACCTGGTTCTTGAATCTTCTCAAAAGCATGATCTCGGTCATCTTCATTCTTCCAAAGCCTTGGGCTGGTCCGAAGCATCGGCCAATTGAAAATGAGATTCCTGAAGAGAGAACAATGGTTTTCTTGGTGAAATCGTTGTAGCCATTAACAGCTATTTTAGGCTTAGCTGATTTACGAGATCATGAGACTGTGCAGTCTCAGAATCTTGGAGATCTGGGTGAGTCACCCCTAGCCCCTTCATCAGTCTTTATATCCATCGAACTTGGAGAGCATTGGTGGACCCCACCTTCCTTATTTTTAATTAAAAAATCGATGACTCCGTTCCAACCCATATCACCCTCTCATCTCTCTTATAAACAAAAATGGAAACGGGGCTCCACCTCATCCACTTCTTTTGACCAAAATGTCTGTCTGGAATTGGGCTTCCTAGATATGGAACCTCCTGCGGCCATGAGAGAAAGAGAGAGAAAGAGAAGTGAAGTAGACTTGGAGCTTCTTGGCCTACACACAAAGGGTAGAGAAAAAGGACAAAGGAGATGATAAGAAGGGGGGTTTGGTGGGGATTTTCCGATGTTTAAATCAGATTTCAGACACAATAGTATGTGTTGCGGTAAGAAATCGTCTTAGGTTGGTTTCGTGTCCTGCATAGAGAAACAAATACAAGAGAGTGAGCGCTGGGTTGATCTAGCGGGGGACTCTCCAATGCCTAAGTTAGACCTCTTAACAAATAGATAATTCCAGTAAGAATGAAAAAAGATCGGTCATCTGGAAAAGAGGTTTACCTGGGTATTTATAGCTGAGGCGGCTATTGAGTGAGAGTCCCTCTTTTATAGCTTCCTAATGCTGGTAGGAGTTAGAACAAAGCAAGAGTTGTAAGGGAAAAGTGAATATGGAGGATGTTGCAGTTATGAGAACTCCTCATATTGGCCATGTCCCGGGGGATATTGTGAGATATCATTCCTTCTAGGAAAAATTCGATATTCTACTGAGAGTTCTTTACTGACTAGGATTAGCCCGTGTCTTGTGATCCACATGTTGGGCTTGGTAAGCCCTTTTGGGCGTATCTTCGTGAGGATGATCTATTGGAATCTTAGGCCTAGTGGCCTGAGTCGAGAGGCCTGATTCCCGAGTTATTTGTTCCAGGTGACAGGTTGTGCCCCCGATGTCCGATTGGTGAGTACTCGGGACCTGCCGTTCAGTAAAGGGATTAGTACAGTCGGACTTCCACAATTTGAACAGCCGAGCTGTAGGACACTCATGTAATGCCCTTCCTAAGCTGGTGTTTGCTTAGCTGTTCAGGTATCAAAGTCCCTTTAGTACAGTTGGTTGGGCGGTCCGCTTCTAGTTCAGGCATCTACTTTAGATTGAACAGATGTCCTTTTTGGGTCCAGGCCGCTTGTCAGGACTCGCACGTCTTAGGGCATGCTGCCAAGTCGATCCCGTCTCGACATACTCTTGATGGTTGTATGTTTTTCCCATAACAGTATGAATTCGAAAAATCGAAGTGATAGGCTTTGGGTGAGAAGAATAAACTTGCCTTATGAAAGGTATCGTTCCTCTATTTATCCAGTCTATAATTGAGATGAGTTATAAGCCAGCCTCCAACCTAGCCTTAAAGGCAAGGCTTTGATGTGTATGATGCTCTTCTGATAACCAAATCCTCCTTTCTTCTTAGGTTTACACATGGATTCCCAGGATATAAGATGGATCTCTTCCCTTGAAATTTTTGCCTCATCCAGTCTCTTAATTTACTTAGGAACACTAACAAACCTGAGGATTGGTCGAACCTCATGGATTTAACCGGGGCTATGGTATCACAACTTGGGCTCATCTTAAACATGCTGGAGACCTAAGCTGAAATTCTGACCTAAAGGTGTCAATATAGAACCGAAATCAAAACCAAACATTTAAAATCGAACCAAAATGAATTACCCATTTTTTAACCGAATAATCATTCTTTTTTAATGTTTGTCAAAGTGAATGATAAATTATATTACATTTTAATGTTTGAAAAGAAAATATGATGGATTATAGCCCTAATACATGAGGAGTCTTATGCTGGTGAAGATGTAAAAAATTGGCCCAAACACCTAAATAGGGCTAGGGCTTAAACTGAATATAAACCGGATCAAAAACCGGATAATGAACCGAACGAAGCCAATTCCGTTCTGGGTCAAAAAATACTCTTATTCGGTCTTGGTTTGGTATTGGTTTCTACATGTTACATCTTGAGCTGAATCAAATATCTGAAATCGAACCAATTGACACCGTTAAATCTGATCCATCCTTTACACATTCTTATGAAAGATTAGGGAAAAGTTTGATATTTTTTCAAATGTAATAAAGCATCAATTCTACCATGTGGACACATGATATACTCATTCCGGTCTTCTAATAGAAAAAGCATGGTTGAGATTATTACGTGTAAAAATGTAATTCAATGAAATACCTTTCTTAGGATTAGCACACATTCTATGGTTAGGTGTTGACTGTTACAGTGGCTTTGGCTTTGGTGGACAGAGTCCAGACTAACTTGGTTGTTTTGCTATTACTTTTGACTTGCGCTAATAATTTGCTATCATGCTCTATTTTCCCTTTTACATATGGATCAATTCTTTCTATAAGCTTTTGACAAGTATTCTTTACCTTAATGTACACGAGCAACAGTTTTACTATGTGCTCTTTACATAGTTTTGAGCAGACATACAAGAATCATCCACACTTAGAATATACTCAATGTGAAAATCTGTTGTAAGAAGAGAGAGATTGAGTAAATTTCATATGCGTGCATATCAAACACCGAGAACCATTCTTGTACGAGGACCTAATCCAGACTCATTTTCTTTTTCTGACTTGTGCTTGCAATAAATGAAGTTCAACAAAATTTTAAATGCTTACTTTATTAATCAAAGATTGTGGCAAGCTCAAAAGCTAAAAATCCCTCTCATATTTCCCTCTTCCCAGTGATACCTTCTTCTTTCTTCTATTAGGGAATATTGAGTTCTCCCTTATCTTTGACATACTAAATTCCTTTGATGATATTCCAAACCTCAGCAGTAAAATTCGTGCAAATATCTAAATACACCTTAACGTTAAAGAGAACTCTTCCTTCATAATCACACAAAATCCCTTTTCCCGCTCTTCCCGGGTTCCCTAAAAAGCATCCATACGACATATAAATTTTGCTAGAAGAAGATTTACCAACCGAAATCCATCAAAAAAGCCCAAGCCGAATTTAAATTTAAACTTTTTGAGTGATAGAAATCCATCGAAGAAGCCATGCCAAACTACTCAAACCAATCCCGATTCTTGAATCCCATTCCTAGCGTGCTATAAAAGAAAAAAAAAAAAAATCGAAGGTCCCAAACTAATCAAACCAGTTCCGAATCCATTCCTAGCGTTGGATTAAAGTCAAAAACACTGAAGGTTCCAAACTTCTACTTCTACTTCTTCTTCTTTTGATATCTCTCTACAAAACCACTCTCTCAAAAGGCTCTCTCCCCGGGTACCTCCAACCACCAAGACCGCACCATCCTTGGCAATTCCTCCTTCTGCTCTCTCTCTCTCTCTCTCTCTCAGTTTGATTCTCTCATTTATTCAAGGTAATTCTACTAAACTTATGTTACATCTTCATGGAACAAGGTTTTGGAGATCAGGTTTTTCCTACGAGAATCATTTTCGTACGAGACTGATTCACACATATGGAAACCCTGGGGTAGATTCTATTTGTGTATATCAGACTATAGAAAAATGATTCCCGTATGAAAACCTGATCGACACTCGGTTTTGGGTTATAAATTTGTCACCATTGTTTTAATTATTGCCTTTGAGAGATTTAGTGTTCACATCTTACTTGGGAATAGCTTACGCATTAATTCCTGGAAATAATGGTTATCATAAACGTTTACTGTTTGTTTTCTTTCTGCGATTCATTTCTTTTGTTACTTATCTATTTGTTTATTATAGTTCTCAACAATCAGGGACTTGTTAATAAGTTTCTTCTTTGGTAAACCTGTCTTATACTAGCTGTTGTTTATATTCATGCTTGATTCCACAAACTTATACATAAAGAACCCGTACCATAAAACTTAGGGACTAAGACATCATAACTCATTTACCATTTTCTGGTTTTAAAATGCTTGTCCTATGGCATGCATGAAGTTATATCTTCCTCTTTTTGGTTCTTTCTTTTTAGTTATTTTTTAGAGCATTAACTTTCCTTTGTTAATTTTGTTCCCTCTATGTCAAAACATGATTCATTCGCAAGTGCTTTTGAAATGTATTTTTTGGTGTATAAAGGAAATTTGTAGTTGCTTTCTTGTTGTGTGTTTTGATTTTAGAAAGAATGTATTGTCAAACTATGATAATCTCATACTTCAACGGTGTTAGGATAGAAATAGTTCCTTATATTCGTTTAGATATTTCTAAAATACAAATTTTGAACTTCTTATGTTAAAATTTACTATTTCCTTAGTGAAGTGATGGGATTTTAAGGCTTTAAGCATTGTTTTGTGATTACTTGTCACTGTGTATTTTTTAATAGGAAATGAGTTGGTCGTCAAGTGATAATTTTTTTGTGAATGCAAAGTTAGAAGTTTTCTCAGTCGACATCTTTTCCGAACCATTAGAATTGACACGAAGCAAAAGGGTTGTCTACGATGGGCCGAAGGGTGATGATTTCATGAAGTTCTTGCGCTCTAAAAACTTTCGAGTAAACCGTCAGGGCAAGGCTATTGTATGCGTCCAAAAACGCAATGGTGATGGTGAATTTCTTGAACGTCAGTATGATACCTTCGTTCTAGAAACGGTGGTCCCATTGAGCCCTTTTGGTTTCCAGAACGTACCATTGCCCAAGCCGCAAGAAGTGATCGAATTGCAAATCCTCCTAGAGAATACCAAAGTGGAATTGGTGAAGAAGAATGATGAACTTACTGAATTGCAACGCCTCCAGGAGAATACCAAGTCTGAATTGGCAAAGAAGAATGATGCACTTATTGTTCTGGAAAATACCAAGGATGAATTGGCTAAGAAGAATGATGAGCTTAATGAATTGCAGAGCCTCCAGGACAATATCAAGGATGAATTGGTGAAGAAGAATGATGCGCTTAACAAATTAATGAAGCAGAAGATTGATCAAGATTGGAATCGTGAACAGTTTCGACTGACTATGATTGCGATCACAAACTCAATGAAGAGAGTGTTCATTGACTTTGGCCTTGAGCCACCAGCCAACGGAGATCCAGAATCTGTGTTGAGATTTCTTGAGATGTTACGTGATCTGATCCTTCACAAAGAATTTGGTGCCACTTTCTTAGTAGCCGCAAATAAGTTATTAGCCTCGATTGAAAGTATATTTGAGAAACGAAATGGCATAAGCATTGGCATGGAAACAACAAATAGTACTCCGAGTACTCCAGCCCGTCTCATTGAGAGTCTATTTACCTTAAGAGGCTTTATGGAGTCCCACTTCTTTATTGATGGTAGTGTTATAGTCAGGGATTTTCGCCTGATGAACGAGTACGACCTCCCAGTTATCCTTCGGGATTCTGCAGCAGATGTGGCTGAGCTCAGGAAGAAGGAGGTGGGTGCGAAATCAATCGATAACATCGACGAAGACTCCATCTTCTATGGGTATTTCAACATTCCAAAGGTGGGGATGTTCAAGGGTGTTTTGACCAGAGTTCATGCCACCTTGCCGGATGAAATCATGGTGAAACTTCATATAAGTGGAAAACATAACATTATCAATGATAAAAGGTTTTGGTTTGTCTTTGCCAATGGGTCAGCTATGTTTGAAAAGGAGCTTTTGAGTCCTCAAGATGCCAAATTTGCACCTTCTCGGGTCTTAGGTGATCCGACCGACTGTCTTGAGTTTTTTCGCAGGATGAATCGCACCTTCGTTAACGAGAAGGGGACATATCTCAAGTTTGAGTTTATTACCGCCAAGCTTCCAAGAATGGAGGCTATAGACTTTGTTGGATATTATAACAAGGATTTGGTACTGAAAAATCCTTTTAAGTTAGTGCAATTTGATAAGAATGAACCTGTAACAGATATCGTAAAACGAGACGTTTTTTTCCCTGGGTCATACTCATTTAGGGGTAACGATGGCGATGCCACCATGATTGCAGATGAAGCTCTGGATTGTGCTTTCACATTCAAGGATTTCTGTTTTATTGGAAAAATAACAAAAACCTCTGGTACTTTCCGTATGAATGCTCTGGTGAGCGTGTTCTTTGAACAAACCCAACATGGGCAAAATTGTTATGTTGATGATATGGCAACAACTTTCTTTGTTTTAAAAACAGAGAAAATACCTACTTGGAACATTAATGGAAAGAGGGCACTGGAATTTATTGAATAAATAGTTTGTTTTGTATTATTTTTATTTTTTATTTTATAATTCTCAATAAAGTTTGTTGTGAGTTTTATGTGATGCTCAATAAAGGCTACCTTATGGCTTGAACAACATTGACAAGGATGAGAGTGCAGAACTCATATCCGGACCGAGGTTTAAAACTTTGGATCGGTCTCGGCAATTACCAATTAATCCGGATCCAACGAATTTATCCCTTTTTTTTTTTCAATCGGTTTTTATTATCATGTTACTCTGGGGTTGTACTAGTGGATCGGTTTTGGGATCGCTTTCGATAAATATTGACTCCATTCAGTAGATTTCACCAATTCCAATCCAAATTTCGAAACTATGATCTGGACTAAGAATCCGATCGACGAATTAGAGAATGGAAGGTCTGGTTCAAAACTTTTTTTTTTTCTTCTTAAATAGGTATAACTTTATTGCGAAAAAGAAAAAAAGAATGAGAAAAAAGAATATATAAGCCTAATAAGGCCATAACCCAAACAACAAACTAAACAGAATCAAAACAATCTAGGGGAAGAAAATCACACCCCTATAAAAAAAAAAGTAGCTCAATCAGGAATGATTGTTCTATAACACATTTATCCCCCAATTCTGAACCAGAAAGGTTTCTTCGAGTGTTTTTTCTCTTAAAGTTAGTACAATTACACATGTTCAAACTATCCGATTTGATATCTTTTATAATAGCGTAGTGCACTCTTATTTTGTTTTGAAAGATTCTAAAATTTCTCTCTTGCCAAATCTAGCAAAGGATGGAACAAAAAGGCAATCTTACCAATAGTCCCAACTTGGCTCAATTACTTAGAAGATTTTATTTTCACCTTTCGGGGATGTAAGTGATTTTTTCGCATTAAACCTATAGAAAGCCTTGATTAAAGCCCTTTTCATATCTTCTTGCTTGATGACATGCTGGGTGCCCTGAGAAACCTCCACATGTATTGCATGTATTGAGTGTCCATATGGAAGTAAATAAAGTAGGCTATTCCTGGTCAAATCTGTTGTGAAATCTGAATCTTCAGTGATGCCTCCCACGTGGCAAGCAAGAGTACTCGATTAATTCAGTATTGATGCTCAGTGTGGTCCTAGATGCCATTTAATTTGTTATCATTTTTTTTTTATTTAAGTGTTTTCTTGTTTTCTTTGATGACGATGTTGAAAGTGAGGATCTCATCTGGATGCTTTGTTTCTATGTTCTTTGAGTCTTTATTCTTTCGCTCCTGTATGGTTTTATTTTCTCTTTAATACAATCAATCTTTTAAAGAAGACAAAAAAAAGCTGGTTGTCAAGTTACAGAAGAGTTGTAACCTGGCTTTTATTTTCCAAAATACCCACAGTGGCAAAGAAATCATTGGCTAAAAGGAAAAACTTAAAAGGTAAATTAATTGCTATGTAGACCCATTAACGACATTTCACTCATCTTCTCTCTCCTTGTACCTCCTCTTTCCATGTGCATCAAGCAAAAGGGGAGGAGCGGCAGCTCTAATCGGATTGAGGTCAGACAGAGACTCCCCCCACTTCTACCCCCCCCCCTCCTCTCTCTCTCTCTCTCTCTTTGGTTGTCACCTGCAATAAGTGACAACGATTAGCAGCGGCAAACTGCATGGGAGGATTATGTTACGACTCTTTTGCTGATTGACTCATTGGGCCAAGCAGTTTAGACTCATTTTGATTAAAAAAATTCTATCCCGGTCTATTGTGCGAGTGGAATAGGGTTTTAGTGATTCTATTATGAATAGAATACTGATGATCCTTGTAGCCATTACTTACACAACTTATTGTTATGAACACTATTTTCTCACAAAAGCAAGTGCATAGGGAGAGGAAACTCAAGGGTAAGAGGCTGCAGAAGATCTTAGTATAGGGATTCCAATTTACGTAGTTCTTCATCCTATTCATGAGGGTATTATTGTTCGTGGTTTAGGGACTCCGCCCACACTCAAGAGATATGTGGTTAATCACTTTATGATTTATACTTCTATTCCAAACACTATAGGGTTGTTCATATTATTCTATGGAGTGGAATCCCAATACATAACTCTTTTTTTTTTTTTTTTTTTTTTTTTTTTTTTTTTTTNATGAAGATATGGCAAATTGCTGACAATTAGATGAGGCAGGTATTCATGTCAACATTATCAGGACCAGAACTAAGGTGGCTTACGCACTTGGAATCCACACAGACACAGAATTGGGCGGTAGTAGTGAAAGTCTTCACTAAACAGTATCCCCACAACATTAAAGTAGATGAGGAACGTCGAGAGCTCGTAACCTTGAGATAATAACCTAGGGAAGGGTTTGCCACTTTCTTAACAAGGTTCAGGAATAAGGGTGCCAAGATGGCAGATCAACTTTCTAAAGCAGAGCAAGTAGAAATGTTGATTGAGAACTTATCAAAGCCTTATTATGATGTTCTCTACTATCAATATCTATAGACTTTTAATGCCCTAATAGCCACCGGGACACGTGTTGAGAAAAAGATCCTAAGGGATGCACAATATCAAAACAAGGGGAAGAATGCCAAGGGCGGGCTAGATAAGAATCCTGAAACCAATGTGATGGGTGCAGTCCAACAGTCAATATCATCTGCAACCACTTCACTTTCATAGCCATTTGTAATACAATTAAATGCTCCTTCCCAAAAGGCTCCTTGCCCAAGAAGACAATTTTCTGATTTGGGAATGCCAGTGACAGCAGTGTATGAAAAGCTAAAGAAATAAGGATTGCTAGGGATAATGGCTCCAAGAGTAATCAGCAACCCTCCTCCAGCTTGGTATAGAGATCATGAATATTGTGCTTACCACAGTCAGAAGGGGCACAACACTAAAAGATACCTAGCTTTACAACATGTAATTCAAGATTTGATAGACAACGGGACCATTGAAGTCGAGGCCAAACATCCTCCCAATGGTATTACTAACCCAATCCCTGATCATGCAACAGTCAATGTATTGGAAGATGAATCAACAGAAAGTGACCCCACTCAACTCATCAAGCCACGGGCTCGAAGAGATCACTTAAATGTCATGGGAGGTAGGACCAAGGTCAAGAAAACCCCTAGGAAAGCAGAGCCATCAGAAAAAGAGTCAGAAGATGATGATTAGATACTTGATCACCGACCCCAGAAGAAGAACTCACCGCCTCATATCATCGGCTATCGCCATTATCCTCCTTCTCATTGTACCACCAGAAAGTAGGCCCCCCTTTATCATCCTATCATCCACTACCTTCATCAGAATACCCTATTTTCTACATCAAATCGCTTTTATATCAACCCACCACATACCCCTCATCACCTTTACATCATTCCCATGGGTCGATAAATAAGCCATCAGACCCAAAAGAAGGATGGATGGATGGGTATAATTGGAAGGATATGCTTGCACTCCCAGATTCCCCAAAGATGACTTCATCAATAGGATCAGTGAATGCATTAGGAGAAGACCAGGAGGGTGATCCCACTTCTCTAATCAGCCCACTATATCTTTAGAGGAGAATCTAGAGGTGATTGAAGAGATTACAGATGATCTTCTCAAAGTAATAACAACATTGGCCATAGGGGAGTAGAGTAAAGAGTACACCTCCCTAATCCATATAGGGAGTGGCATAGAGGATGATGAATTAGATAAAGAGCCAAGTGAGGGAGAAATCAATGAAGAAGAGAATGATGGAGATGGCTTTAGTTGTCAAGACGATGATGAGTACCCAGACTGGGATGGCTACCAGGGGCCTTGGCACAATGATAATGATGATGAATTAGGGTACTACTCAACCAGAGATCCAAAAGGATATTCAGTATATGTAATTGGAGAGGATGACCTGATGGTTGATGCCACAGATACTATTTAGTCAGCACTCACGATTCACATGGAAGGAGATGAGCAGGCACCTACCCAGAAGAGCCATTGCACCATTGAAGAAATAAAAAGTTTCTTAGAAGGAGAAGAAGGACCTTTTCCACATCTCCTCATCCATTGAGCCATCGAACCTGTAATACCCTACTTCTTAAACCCGGTCTGATTACACAGTTGACCCGGTTTAACGATGCAGGACCTGAACCGGAGAGAGTTAGAGCGGGATCCTTATGGACTATGATAGCAAGGGTGACCTTAAACACCAACTAGCCCAACAAGTCCGAGCCAATGCCAGAAGAGACGGGAGTACCCAAGCCGTGCACATGCACCTACCATAAGGCCATGTACGGATAAAGCAGGTGTTGTAGCTGTATATTAAGGTATATATGTATACTACATCATATTCCAGGGGTGGGGTTCGCGCCGAGGCTCGAACTCTGTCAAAATCCCAAGTTTTGGCCCTCAAGTGGGCGGACAGGTGGGCGCACCCACCCACCTGAGTGACCCATCCATGTGAACTATTTAGTTATTTAAGAAGTATATATATAGCATTTATGATTTTATTTTCTTTTCATTTATGACACTCGTACGTTGGTGAGGATAGTAAAGAGGAGAGAGAAAAGAAAGGGGAGAAGAAGGGAAGAGAAGGAAAAGGAAGAAGAGAAGGATTTCAGCGGCGCCGAAGCTTGATCTTCCCATTCCGGCGCCGAAAGAGTGATCTTCAACTCCAGATCTACATTTAGAGGTAAGCAAAGTTGGGTTCCTTGAACATTCACCATACCCAAGCATAAACCCTTGATTCGCGTGGGGTTTCTTGAGATCTTGTAAATCCCCTTTGAAATGATGAATCTAAGGTTTAATAGATGATTTATGTGTTGATCTTGAAGGATTTGAAAAGGTATTGATAAGGTTGGAGAAGCATTGTGGGTTTGAAGTGATTTTGAGGGTTTGAAGGTGTTCTTGAGCAAAGAAGGTAAGATGGTTTCCCATCACTTGAATCTAACTTAGATTTAGGTTAGAACCATCCTATAAGGCATTGAAAGTCTGAAGAATAAGTTGGGAAAAGCCCCATTTGAATCCCCAAAGAATGGAGGAAGTTGGGAAGAAACAACAGTTTTTCCACCAAGACCGGTGGGTAGGACCGGTGGGCCATCTGGCCCTCCTGTGAGCACCCGCCTGAGAGGGTAGGGCCTTCGGGCACAATCGACGGGCCAGACCGATGGGCTAACCGGCAGGCCACCCTACCCACCGGTCTTAGCAGGGCCCCCTGGCCCAACCGATGGCCCAACCGGTGGGCCAACCTACCCGTTGGTCCAAACCGGTGGGCCAGACAGGTGGGTTGTCTGACCCACCTGAGAGGCCCCGAATGTGATTCTTACGTCCGATTGGACCCAGATCAGACGTGCAACCTTCTTTTAACATTCTAAACAATATTTTTTCATCGGATCTCGTTAATTTTGATTCCAAAATGGTGAAGTACTAACCCCGCTCAATCATGTTAGGTTCATCAAATCCTACGCTTCTCGCACCGGATCTCACCCATACCGAACGGGAATCCTTGTACACTACAGGTAAGTGGGGAGAGGACGTTTGGCCTTGTTTCAAGGCATTGTTTGGCATTCATTTAAATGTATCTAGTCTAGTCATGCCATCATGAATATGCTATGTAGATTAGTCATCCTCACATTGTTATGCATGTGTGCTATGTTTACTTTCTAAATGCCAAGTGATGAGATGCTTATGTGATGAATGTTGACATCATGGTGCATAATGCATTAATAGACTAGATGTCGTAGTCAGCTTGGAAACGAGTGCATTGGTGGCCCATGGTATGGGACGCGGTGGCACTATACAATCGTACTATTGTCATATAGGAGCATGCGGTTTAGGATTTTCACCGTCCCGTGCTACGACCCTTCCCAACAGGGGTTAAGGTGTTGGGTTACCATTTGGGGGGAAACAGTGGTCACGATTGTCGGGTCACTATGGCGGTTAAATATAACGCCCGGCAGGTCAATAGGACAGTCAGCAACCCCGATGGTACATTCAAGAGGGCCAATCGTACTGCTTTTAAATTGTTGGAGTCAGCACCTTTAATTTTAGTCATTTGCTTTTCTATTGAGAGCCGGTGGACGGCATTGTTTTTACTTTTCCGAGTACTCACGGTGGGCCTTCTCCGACAGCTCTATGGGCGTATCGCGGGATGGAGTTCACGGCTCGTACCAGGAGTATACGTGCATTGTGGCTGTAGTAGCACTAAACCAAAGACTTAGTAATGTTGCTTAGGTGGATGTGATTTAAAATGTATTGCATGGCATGTAGTTCATATGATTGTGTTTTGATGTGTGCACTGTTATGTGGTCCATCTTACCACTTACTGAGCTAGTGAGCTCATCCCACGGGTACCCCCCTTTTTAGATGATTTTGCAGGTCATACATCTGAGAAGCACGAGGTGGGTCCCACAGTCGAGTTTCCTGAAGAGGACTGGTGGGCCCCTGAGGAGTTAGATCACGGCATTGACTGCTCGTGCGAGAGTTGTGCTGCGGGACCGCAGTTCTGATGTCGAGCTAAGCTCCACTTCTGAGGCTGAGCTAAGCTCTACCGTGTGATGCCGAGCTGGGCTCAACCCTTGATTCCGAGCTGAGCTCTAGCCTTTGATGCCGAGCCGAGCTGTGTACTCTGATTATTTTGATGGTTTCCTTTATGTACTTGATATGTGAATTGTACTTTTATTATGTAAATATCATGCCCTCAGGCCCACATGTATATAACTATTGTATCACAATTCGGGTATCAAGTATTATGGGAACATTCACAGGTAAACCTAGTCTTCCGCTGATCTGATGAGCTTATATTAGTTGTGTGTATGCTGTGGTGGAATACAGTATCAGATGATCCTGGCAGGTTCGGGTTAACCGGTGTTAACCCGGTCACTGGCCCGGTTCAGTGTGAACGGGGTGTGACACTGGCCCGGTTCAGTGTGAACGGGGTGTGACAAACGGTGGTATCAGAGCGTGATGCTCTGCTCCACTCACAGCATACCATTAGAATCCCGTAGACTCTATAATAGGGAAATGGGGTTGGGTTAATGTAAAAGCTTTAAAGAGTAAAAGCCAAAGAAAGAAGTATTAAAAAAGGGTTGCATTTAGATGTTGTATTCATGGCATGCATGAGCGTAGATAAAAAGTAATAAGTTGATGTTATAACCTATCGAGTACTATTTTGACAAAATTTCGGCAGCATAACGGCGTAAAATGGGATTTCAAAAAAAATTTTCACACAAACACCTGATAAACAATATATTCATATATGACAATGATCAAAAATAGCAAAATACACCACAACTAAACTACACAAGTAATCAACATATGAATTCACCACAAAGAAACCGCTATCAAAATATATTATTCCACAAATGATTCCAGTTACCGTGCAAATACAAGGAATGAGAAGAAATGAAATATACAACAAGGTCCACAAAAAGGAAAATAGATAAAAAGCTAGTGTGGGCAAGCTAAGCCCTCATTGATCATCGTCATCGTCATCTATGATCACCACGTTCGCCGGAGGCCTAGAGTTGAAGTCGAGGCGGTGGTCATAGTAGTCAAACCTCGCGTTCACTAGCCATACTGCCCTCCGTAGTCGGCCAAAATCTACTGACATGGCGTTGGTCGTGGTGCTCAAGTCCTGGCCCAGTTGGAGAAAGGAGTTCTCCAAAGTAGCTTGCCTCTCCAGGATGCGTTCCTCCCTGGAGGCACTCTCATCCAGCCTTCTCAGTAACTGAACTTGGCCATCCTGAAGTCCCGCATGGTGGACATCATGCCCTCGAAGTTGTATGCACCACTCCCAGGTGGTGGGGCTCTATACGGTGAGGCTGCAGCTCTGGAGGAACCAGGATCGGGACCTCTCGACTCCTGAGGTGCCTCCTAAGGGATGTCACCACCCACCAGATCATCCTCCTCGTCCTGAGGAACGTAGTCCTCATCCTCCCCGCTGGACTTCTCCTCCATGTGGACGTCCTCCATAGGGGCAGCCCTCCTGTCCCTACCTCTTTGAGCTCCTGCTCTCGAAGGTGTATCCATAAGGGTATGGAGACCCATCCTCAGGAGGTTACCCCTGTCGAACCTATCAGTCGGAGTCTTCCCCTCCTCGCCGCTCAGGTCCACCCCGAAGAACTCGAAGATCCTAGTGAGGATCCTGCCATAAGGGAATCCTCCATCCTCAGGGTGGGAAGTGTGATGCTCCATCGTCTTGAGAATGATGTACGGAAGGCACAAGTGCTCGACACCTCCCTCTGCGGCCGTGTAGATGCAGAATGCGATGAAGGCCGCCATGAAACCCACCTAGTTCTGATGACCTCCTCTGGGGAGCAGGATGAACTGGACCAAATAGGAAAATAAGCGAACCTCGGGGTAGAAGGATGTCTCGGACTCCGGACGAGTACTGCTGCCGCAGATAGTCTCATAGATGAAGTCCGGTGTCTCCAAGCTCATGAATGGTCCAGAGGCTTACTCCTGGGAGGACTGTAGTATCGGTGCCCAGCTGCCAATATGCCCAAGATGCTGGCCAAGGTATCCACAGTCAGCTGGATGTCTACCCCCTTCACCAAGCTGACTATGGTATACTCCCCGTATGGATAAGAAACCTCCAAGTTGCAGTAGAACCGGCGGACTAGCTGCTCGTAGCATGGACGGTCTACGTGGAGGATAGACTCCCAGCCCAGTGCTGAGAACCTCTCCTGAAGCCGAGCCTTGTGGAAGTCGTCGACTACCACGGTCTTCTCCATCATCACCGACCTCTTCAGGAAAATCGGCCAGTTGGCTACTGCCTCTGCACCATGGAAGAGCTCCTCGTCATAGTCCGAAGGGTCCGACCAGGCAGGTCCGGGTCTCCCTGTGTGGGGCGCTGAAGAGCTGGCTCCCGCACTCTTCTGCTTAGAAGCGGTAGTCTTACGTCGAACGCCAGAAGAAGAGGGTCCCTTGCCAGTGCGAGATGACATCCTGGCAAGAAAAGAGGAAAGCAGGGTGAGTAAAGAAAGGAAAAATGACAGCAGTAAAGGGGAGCCCCAAAACCCAAATCCTCGCAAAAATAGAAAAGACGACAAGCTAGGAATGATAGGGAGCCTATGGACAGGATGCATGGCAAGTGACAAAGCGGAGACATGATAAAATAGCAAGATGACAGCAAGGAGCATATGTAACATGAGAGGATTCGATTTCAATGCGCAAATTCATTCACAATGGAGTAAAACTTGAAACTATAATCTAAGATGGAAATGCCATGGTAGCGGGATCATGAATGTACAAAAACATATCCAAATAGACTATGGAGGTCCACAAATACCAAGTATGTGATGAAAATCAAGGAAACCCAATACAAAAGAGGGGTTTTTCATGGGGAGACATGGGGATTCCAAGCAAAAGAGACATTTCACGAATTCTATAGCATGTAAGCACAAATCAAGTGTAATGCATCACAAATGAATCATTAATTGGAGAAAAAGAGCGAGAATTGAAGAAATCCCCAAATTGGGAAAACTAGGGCACGATTTGGGGTTTTTCTCCAAATGAGGAGATAAAATCCTAATAAACTACAAATGACCACAAGAGAAACATCACAATCACATGGAAATGCTATTCTATGGAAAGAAAATGTGGAAAGAAAGCCTAGATTAAAGTCTACACATGCATTCTTACTCCCCAAGAGGAAATTCTGAGAAAGGTGAAGAAGAGACTTACTTGGAAGTGGGGGAGTTGAATCTTCTTAAAAGCGCTGAGTTGATGAGTGGAACCGCGAGTGGAAGCGCCGAGGAGACCTCCAAGATCGCCCAAGGAAGAGAGGGAGAGAGAGAAAGAGGAAGGGAAGGAAGTAAGACAGAACAGGGCCTGTAGGGCCCTGTTCGCGATTTTACTCGACCAGGACCAGCGGGCCGATCAGCGGGCCCCCTTACCCGTCGGTGTCACCCGTCTGTTTGAGGTTCTGGGACCAGCGGGCCCCTACCCGCCGATGCAGCCCACCGGTTGTGAAAATTGAGAAAATTTGAAAATTTTTTTTTACTAACATGATTATATTGATTATTATTATTGTTATTACTCCTATATTAATGTGTTATGGTCAAGTGGGACCATTGACATACCTGTTGGGGCGTTGGCCCCGTATCTCGGAATTAAGTTGTGATTAATTGTGGACTATCATACACTACAATACCTTATGTGATGGCATATAATTCTGTGCCGAAATCAATTCTACGGTGTTTAACCAATATGGTGTGATATGTTCCAGGTACAGGGATACGATGGTACGTACTAGATCCAGTAGCAATGCCCGAGGTACCTCACGGGGTCCTCGTCCGGTCGGTCGACCACTGAATCCCAGGAGGTCCCGCTCTGTGGGGCAAACCTCGCCTCCACCACCTCTAGAGACCCTTGGTCAGGGTGGGGCACATGGGGACCCACCTATGACTACACTCCCGGACCCTCCACCGGTTATTACTCCGGGAGATGTTGCTACCATAATTCAACAGTCATAACAGGCTTTTCAGCAACAAATACTTCAGCAACAGCAAGCATTTATAACTGCTATTCAGCAACAATTGGACCTTTCTCAATCAGGCCAACCTCCCCGGATACTCACTCCACAGGACCCGCCTGTAGGGTTAGGAACAGGACCACAAGTGGGGGGTACACCTCCAATCCCACCATTCAGTGTTCCTCAGTATGGGATGCCTCCTCTATACTCTTACTATCCGGCTTATGCTCCTAACTTCCCACCGATAAATAATACGTCAAAGGTAGTGGAGTCATTCAAGAGGAACTTACCACCTGCATTCTCTAAGGTGGGGAGTGATCCTCTGGAACCGGACCAATGGATCCAAGAACTAGAGAAAATATTTGAGGTGCTTGAGTGCACGGACGCACAGAAACTCATTTGTGCTGGGTTGCAACTCAAGAAGGAGGCAAATTCTTGGTGGCAAGCCTCCAAGCCCATATTGCTGGCTGCCCATCCAGAACCCACCTGGGAACAGTTCAAGGAGTTGTTCTTGAACAACCATTACCCGCACAGCTTCAGAGACCGCAAGGAGACTGAGTTTATGGCCTTAACTCAAGGAGGTAAGACTGTCCTTGAGTACCAACAACAATTTGAGAGCTTGTTCCATTTTGCCCCAAGGCATATGAGGACAGCTGAAGAGAAGGCCGCGAGATTCCTAAAAGGCCTAAAAGCATCCATTGGGTCTGTACTTGAGGTCTTGGATTTGACTGACTATGGCCAGATTGTGCAGAAGGCCAAGACCATGGAGGATAAGCAAAGGGGAGAACAGTCCCTCACCCCTGGACTGTGGAAGAGAACAAACCCATTTTCGGATATGGGGAACTCCTCCAAGGCATACCGCGGATCGTACAGTTCTGGGCCTATGTATAGGCAGCCCTATAGACCATCTGGCTACCCCCCTAGACCAGCTGGTGGTTCGGGTTCCACCTCTTTTCACCCGAACACTGGTGCGGCACCTACAGCTCCAAGGCCACCTCGACCTCCATCTGCAACGGGTCAAGTGCAGAGGGGCCCCGCCCCAGTCCCGACATCTCAGATTCTTTGCTTCAACTGCCATTCATATGGGCATTATGCAAAAGACTGTCGGGTCAGACCAGCCTTGCCCTCCAGTCAGTCCTCTGCGTACCGACCTCCCTTAGCTCAGGGGAATCAATCGCAGGGAAGGATGTATGCTCTATTAGCCGAGGATGCTGAGGTCAGTACCGAAGTAGTAGCAGGTACATTTTAAATTAAGAAATTCATTATGATTAATATTGATGACCTGCTAAAATTATATGCATTGTTACACTAGGTATCCAACCCATATCAGGCATACCAGCCTATGTTTTATTCGATTCAGGAGCTACTCATTCATTCGCATCTAAGAGATTTGCAGAGAAACTTGGGATGTCGCCCAGGATCCTAGATCACGGAATGATTGTTAGTATGCCTACGGGTAAAGTTACACAGTTGAAGGAGGTATATGGGCCGTGCCCAGTGGAAATTAGTGGAAAGAATTTTGAGGCACAACTCATTAAGTTCAATATGCAGAATTTTGATGTTATACTGGGTATGGATTGGTTGTCGGCTCATCGAGCTAATGTGATGTGTGCTGAAAGATTGATTAGGGTGACAGATGACGAAGGGAAAGAATTGGTATACCGAGAAGATAAAATGAAACTGGTGAGGAAGGTCCTTGTCTCCGCTCTTCAAGTGGTAAAATTGCTAGAAAATGGATGTCAGGGTTACTTAGCATCGGTACTTGATGTTGATGCAAGGATTACACCTCTAGAAGAGGTAAAGGTGTTTAAAGAGTTTCCCGACGTTTTCCCAGATGATCTAATGTATTTACCACCTGATAGAGAGTTGGAGTTTGCCATAGATTTGACTCCTGGAGCAGCTCCAGTATCTAAGGCTCCATATAGGATGGCACCAGCTGAATTGAAGGAGTTGCAAATGCAGTTGCAGGAACTATTGGAAAAGGGGTTTATTCACCCAAGTGTTTCACCTTGGGATGCCCCGGTGCTGTTTGTCAAGAAGAAGGATGGCAGTTTGCGTATGTGCATAGATTATCGAGAGTTAAATAAGCTAACCATTAAGAATCGGTATCCATTGCCACGCATTGATGATCTATTTGACCAGTTGCAGGGAGCCAGAGTATTTTCAAAGATAGACCTTCGGTCCGGCTATTATCAGCTCAAGATAAAGAGCAGCGACATACCCAAGACAGCATTTAGGACTCGGTATGGTCACTATGAGTTCCTGGTGTTATCTTTCGGGTTAACCAATGCACCGACAGCATTCATGGATCTAATGAATCGAGTATTTTAGGATGTGTTCGATAAATGGGTAATTGTTTTTATTGACGACATCTTGATCTACTCCAAGACCGAAGAGGAGCACACTCAACACTTGAGAATGGTGTTACAAAGGTTGAGAGAACAACAGCTGTTTGCTAAGTACAGCAAGTGTGAATTCTGGCTTGAACAAGTTGGATTCATGGGGCACGTAGTGTCTAAAGCCGGAATCGAAGTAGATCCTGATAAGGTGAAAGCAGTAGTGGAATGGGAAAACCCCAAGAATGTCACTGAAATTAGAAGCTTCTTGGGTTTGGCTGGATACTACCGGCGTTTCATTGAGAATTTCTCCCAAATCTCAGCACCAATGAATAAATTAACCAAAAAGGGTGTGAAATTCGACTGGGCAGAGGAATGTGAGAAGAGTTTCCAGGAATTAAAGAAGAGGTTGGTGTCGGCCCCTGTGTTGACCATCCCTGAAGGCACAGGTGGAATGACAGTCTACACTGATGCTTCCAAAGTTGGTTTAGGTTGCGTTCTCAAGCAACGCGGTAAAGTAATAGCGTATACATCCCGACAACTAAAGGAGTATGAGAAGAACTACCCCACTCATGATTTAGAACTAGCCGCAGTCATTTTTGCCCTTAAGATTTGACGACATTATTTGTATGGGGAGAAGTGTGAGATATACAGTGATCACAAAAGCCTGAAGTACTTCTTCACCCAGAAGGATCTGAACATGAGAGAGAGGAGATGGCTTGAGCTCATGAAGGATTATGACTGCGACATTCAGTATCATCCCGGCAAGGCAAATGTAGTGGCAAATTTATTGAGTCGGAAGGCACAGACTATGTCACTCTCATGCTTAGCAGTCAGCCTACCACTCGTGCAAGAGGCGATGCTAATGGATGAAGCCCTCTTGTATAAAGGAGCAACTTTAGAATTGGAACGTCAACCAGAAAACCTTAAATGGTTGACTGTATCCTTGACGGCTCTACAGGTGCATCCGGGTATTAAGCAAGAGGTAATAATGAAACAACCTTTGGATCTTGAATTGCAGTGAATCAGAGTTAAGGTTCAAGATCAAACAATAAACGACCCAGATTTTGTTTTAGCCAATGATGGGGCATTGATGTTTCGAGGCAGACTGTGTGTACCCGATGATTTGGATATACAAGATAAGATAGTGCGAGAAGCACATAGCTCCGAGTACTCACTTCACCTAGGAAGTACCAAGATGTACAAAGACCTCAAACAAAATTACTGGTGGCCAAGCATGAAAGTCACAATAGCTCTGTATGTGGCGACTTGTCTCACATGCCAGAAAGTAAAGCTGCGAGGCATCGACCTTATGATACTCTTCAGCCACTCCCAGTACCAGAATGGAAGTGGGAGAGGATTACAATGGACTTCGTCACCGGATTACCATGTACACCTAAGGGAATGGACGCGATATGGGTGATCGTTGATCGGCTTACCAAGACTGTTCATTTCATTCCCATCAACACCAAGTCCTCCATGGCCAAACTAGCACAACTTTACATGGACAACATAGTATGCTTACATGGAGTACCAATGAGCATTGTTTCAGATAGGGACCCAAGGTTCACATCCAGATTTTGGAAAAGCTTACAGCGTGCCTTGGGATCACGGCTGAATTTGAGTACGGCTTTCCACCCACAGACTGATGGTCAGTCGGAGCGAACCATACAGATATTAGAGGACATGCTCAGGGCATGTACAATGGAGATGAGTGGCAGTTGGGAAGAATATATACCTCTTATGGAGTTTGCCTATAATAACAGTTACCAAGCTACAAATGGGATGGCTCCGTATGAGGCATTATATGGAAGGAAGTGTAGAACTCCTTTGTATTGGGATGAGGTAGGCGAACGTCGAATGTTAGGACCTGAGATGATACAGATGACTTGTGACAAAGTCGATGTTATTCGAGAACGGATTAAAGCAGCTCAGTCCCGACAAAAGAGCTATGCGGACACCCGTAGAAAAGACATTGAATTTCAGCCAGGAGAAAAGGTATTTCTCAAGATCTCTCCTACTAAAGGGTTGCAAAGGTTTCACAGAAATGGGAAGTTGAACCCAAGATACATTGGACCATTTGAGATCTTAGCCCGGGTTGGCTCAGTAGCCTACATGCTTGCTCTGCCACCTTCACTCGGGGACGTACATAATGTATTCCATGTATCCATGCTGAAGCGATACGTTCATGACCTCTCTTATGTATTACCCGTGGAGCCAGAATACCTTGAAGCTGACATGACCTATACAGAGCAGCCAGCTGAAATTTTGGACCGAAAGGTGAAAACCCTTCGCAACCGCTCCATTTCCTATGTAAAAGTGCGATGGGCTAATCATTCACTTGAAGAAGCGTCTTGGGAGAAAGAGGATGAAATGCAAGCCAAGTACCCTCATCTTTTTGATCAACCAGGTACGCAATTTCGAGGATGAAATTTTTCAGAAGGGGGGGTAAATGTAATACCCTACTTCTTAAACCCGGTTTGATTACACAGTTGACCCGGTTTAACTATGCAGGACCTAAACCGAAGAGATTTAGAGTGGGCTCCTAATGGATTATGATGGCAAGGGTGACCTTAAACACCAGCTGGCCCGACAAGTCCGAGCCAGTGCCACAAGAGACGGGAGTACCCAAGCCGTGTACATGCACCTACCATAAGGCCATGTACGGATAAAGCAGGTATTGTAGTTGTATATTAAGGTATATACATATACTACATCGTATGCCAGGGGTGGGGTTCGCGCCGAGGCCCGAACTCTGTCAAAATCCCAAGCTTTGGCCCTCAGGTGGGCAAACAGGTGGGCGCACCCACCCACCTGAGTGACCCATCCATGTGAACTATTTAGTTATTTAAGAAGTATATATATAGCATTTATGATTTTCTTTTATTTTCATTTATGACACTCGTACATTGGTGAGGATAGTAAAGAGGAGAGAGAAAAGAAAGGGGAGAAGAAGGGAAGAGAAGGTAGAGGAAGAAGAGAAGGATTTCAATGGCGTCAAATCTTGATCTTCCCATTCCGGCGCCGGGAGAGTGATCTTCAACTCTAGATCTACATTTAGAGGTAAGCAAAGTTGGGTTCCTTGAACATTCACCATACCCAAGCATAAACCCTTGATTCGAGTAGGGTTTCTTGAGATCTTGTAAATCCCCTTTGAAATGATGAATCTAAGGTTTAATAGATGATTTATGTGTTGATCTTGAAGGATTTGAAGAGGTATTAACAAGGTTGGAGAAGCATTGTGGGTTTGAAGTGATTTTGAGTGTTTGAAGGTGTTCTTGAACAAAGAAGGTAAGATGGTTTCCCATCACTTGAATCTAACCTAGATCTAGGTTAGAACCATCCTATAAGACATTGAAAGTGTGAAGAATGAGTTGGGAAAAGCCCCATTTGAATCCCCAAAGAATGGAGGAAGTTGGGAAGAAACAATAGTTTTCCAGCCAAGACCGGTGGGTAGGACCGATGGGCCATCTGGCCCGCCTGTGAGCACCCGCCTGAGAGGGCAGGGCCTTCGGGCACAACCGGTGGGCCAGACCGGTGGGCTAACCGGCGGGCTAACTGACGGGCCACCCTGCCGGTCGGTCTTAGCAGGGTCCCCTGACCGAATCGGTGGGCCAGACCGATGGGCCAACCGGTGGGCCAACCTGCTTGCCAGTCCAAATCGGTGGGCCAGATAGGTGGGCTGTCTGACCCACCTGGGAGGCCCCGAATGTGATTCTTACATCCGATTGGACCCAAATCGGACGTGCGACCTTCTTTTAACGTTCTAAACATGATTTTGTCATCGGACCTCGTTAATTTTGATCCAAAATGGTGAAGTACTAACCCCGCTCAATCATGTTAGGTGCACCAAATCCTACGTTTCTCGCACCGGATCTCACCCGTACCGAACGGGAACCCTTGTACACTACAAGTAAGTGGGGAGAGGACGTTTGGCATTGTTTCAAGGTATTTTTTGGCATTCATTTACTTGTATCTAGTCTAGTCATGCCAACATGAATATGCTATGTAGGTTAGTCATCCTCACATTGTTATGCATGTGTGCTATGTTTACTTTCTAAATGCCAAGTGATGAGATGCTTATGTGATTGAATGTTGACATCATTGTGCATGATGTATTGATAGACTAGATGTCGTAGTCTGCTTGAAAACGAGTGCATTGGTGGCCCGTGGTATGGGACGCGGTAGCACTATACAATCATACTATTGTCATATAGGAGCATGCGGTTTAGGATTTTCACCATCCCATGCTATGACCCTTCCCAACAGGGGTTAAGGTGTTGGGTTACCATTTGGGGGGAAGCAGTGGTCGCTGTTGTCAGGTCACTGTGGCGGTTAGACATAATGCTCGGTGGGTCAATAGGACAGTCGGCAACCCCGGTGGTATATTCAAGAGGGCCAATCGTACTGCTTTTAAATTACTGGAGTCAGCACCTTTAATTTCAGTCATTTACTTTTCTGTTGAGAGCCGGTGGATGACATTGTTTTTACTTTTTCGAGTACTCACGGTGGGCCTTCTCCGACAGCCCTATGGGCGTATCGCGGGATGGAGTTCGCGGCTCGTACCCGGAGTATACGCGCACTGTGGTTGTAGTAGCACTAAACCAAAGACTTAGTAATGTTGCTTAGGTGGATGTGATTTAAAATGTATTGCATGGCATATAGTGCATATGATTGTGTTTTGATGTGTGGACTGCTGTGTGGTCCATCTTACCACTTACTGAGCTAGTGAGCTCATCCCACGGGTACCCTCTTTTTAGATGATTTTACAGGTTATACATCTGAAGAGCACGGGGTGGGTCCCACAGTTGAGTTTCCTGAAAAGGACTGGTGGGCCCTTGAGGAGTTAGAGCACGGCATTGACTGCTCGTGCGAGAGTTGTGCTGCGGGACCGCAGTTCTGATGTTGTGCTAAGCTCCACTTCTGAGGCCGAGCTGAGCTCTACCATGTGATGCCGAGCTGGGCTCAACCCTTGATGCCAAGCTGAGCTCCAGCCTTTGATACCGAGCCGAGCTGTGTACTCTGATTATTTTGATGGATTCCTTTATATACTTGATATGTGAATTGTATTTTTATTGTGTAAATATCATGTCTTCGGGCCCACATATATATAACTATTGTATCACAATTCGGGTATCAAGTATTATGGGATTATTCACAGGTAAAACTTAGTCTTCCACTGATCTGATGAGCTTATATTAGTTGTGTGTATGCTGTGGTGGAATACAGTATCAGATGATCTTGGCAAGTTTGGGTTAACCGGTGTTAACCTGGTCAACCGATGTTAACCTGGTCACTGGCCCGATTCAGTGAGAACGAGGTGTGACAATACAAGTTGATCAAAACTAGGCTCATAATATATTAAAATGAAGAGTACAAAAAATTGGACTCAACGCAAAATATCAAGGTGAAAAATTCTTCACCTTTTGCCTGTACGAGCCATTTGAAATTGCAGAAAAATTGATCAAAATCAATATGGTTTACCCAAACTAACCGGTTCAGCCAAGCGATCTAATCAGGTTTGAACATATTAGTTTTGGGTCAAAATTTAGGTCTTCAGGTTGGAAAGTCGGGTCAAACCTGGGGTCTTCGGGTCGGGTGGTCAATGATCTGGTCAACCTTTAATTGAGTCAAACAGGGTTGGCCAAGGGTTGACCTACTGCACCTCCAGGTTAACTCAGAAACCCTACTGAGTTGACCCAGAGATGACTAACCACTGTATTTATTTTTTTTAATTAAAAAAAATTTCTCTCCTTTGGCAGTCGATTTTCGACAATCGTGCCAGAACGTTTGGACATTTTCGACTACATACGGTATACAGCCATGACCATCTTCTCGTCTTCTACAACTTTCGTGAAGAAAGTTTTTAGATTTGAAACCTTTAAGTGATGGTAAAATTATGGTTTCCATGATTTGGGATCCAAACCCTATACAAAATCAATTTTTCTTTGATTTTTCTTGATTCTAACAATATAAGGCTTGGCTATGATACCAATTGTTGGAGATCTTTTACCATATTAAACATGTGAATAACCCTATAGTGTTTAGAATACAAGAATCATCAACCAATCATAACAGATTAATCATGGGTGTGGTCCATAAACTAAGAATAATAAAGTACTCCTATCTTAAAATACATAACCATATAGATTTACCATATCTATAATAAACAATGGGACATCCATGACATGAATCATAAATGGGAATAGAGAAGTACTTGTACAAGTTTAGAAGCCTTATGAGCATAGATCATGAACCTCTATCCCATGTGGTTAAACATTACTCCCATGAGGATGATAATGACGAACTATGCAAGTGGAGTCATTCTACTGAGATCTTCTGTAGCCTCTTACTCTAGAGTTTCATCTCTTTCTGTGCACTTGCTCTTGTGAGAAAGCCATACTCCCAAAACCAATAAGGTATTAAGTAATGGTATTCTATTTATAATAGAATCTCTAAAACCCTATTCCACTCCCACAATGGAAAGAACAGGAGTTTCCTAATTAAAATGGATCTATTATTTCTTGGGCTCAATGGATCAATCGGTATCAGTTAAGCCCATATAAAAATCCTAACAATTTGTGCTTTTGCAAGGAAGGTCGGTGGGTTTTTAATTAGCTCTTCCCCAGAATTTGCTGCTACTTATTGTGGGAATTTTGATAACCATCTCCCTATTGTTTATTAGAGGAAAGCTTGCAGAAGAAGAATTCACATTCTAAAACTAACACTAGTTTAACAGTGTCAACTTTGTGAGTTTAAATATAATTTTTCGATTTTTTTGGGGATGATGTAATTTGGGTAAATGATAGGGGAGATTGATGTAAATCACCCTTATATAAAATTCACATTTTCGATCAATACATACCACACAGAAAAAGAGAGCCAAGTGTCATTCGAGGTTGTGCCAAGAGGCAACCTTGTCAGCTTGACAGTTTTCTAAACTAGGCAAGATTTCCTAGCACATGGGAATGTTAGCTAGCATGGATCAACTTGGAAAGACCATTTCCTTGTAAGAACTCTCCATTTGTCTTAAAACTCATATGCTGGACATTCTTATTATGGCTTCCATTGACCATTGGAATTCCTACTCCGGTTAAAGATAATTAGGGAATGGCAATAAGGACGTTTTAAATGAGGAACAGGAATGCAATCTTCAATGCCCAGTTTTCAAAATATATAACGGAGAAAAGAACAGTTGAGAGAGTTCAGCAAACCTCTCTTAGGGGTGAAAGTTGGCCCTGAGAACCTAAATTCGTCATGAGTTAGAACAGGGCTTGAGCCAAGTTTTTTTAACTTAAGGGCAGCTTAAGATTGAAAAACCTCAACCTTCACCTTAGGTCAAGGTTGGGTCGGGCTCATGTTGTGGGCCTCAATCCGGCCCAGCCTGGCCTAAAATTTAACCCTTAATTTTTATATTAGAATTTAGGGCTCCAATTGGTGTTTCATTTTTCTATGATTTTTAATGTATAAGATGTCAATGGCAAAAATAGGTCAATTAAGGTTAATCCAACCATTGCAGAAGCCAAGGTCAACCCAACCCGATCCTGGCAGGGTCAATTAGGGCTAGGTTGGGTTGATATGAACTCGAAAGGGTTGGGCCTGAACATGAACCCAATAGGATTGGATTGGGCGTAGGTTGAATTTTGATGATCTAGGGTTGGGTTAGGGTATTAAGAAACTCAACCTTTTTTCACCCCTACTCCCTTGCCCCTCTTGTGTCTTGTGTAGATATTTATATTTCTCTCTCCATTTGTTTTGTCATCTTCGTTCTATTCTCTCTCAGTTTGATTGATGCTCATGCCCCTAGGATTTCATTTAACTACTCAAATACCTTCGGTTATCTCTTCATGAAATGACCCGAAATGAAAAATCATTTCCGAATTATTGTAAGAATTATAGCATTTTCTACTTAATACCTAAACCCTAAATTGATTTGAAACAATTCCATTCAAATTATCCTCGTTCAACTTTTTCTCTTATTTTGTGAAAAATAAAAAATAAAAAAACCAAACTCTTATAAGAGAGATGAGATCTTTGATTGAGTTTGTGATGAAATTTGACAGAAAACTCTAGATCGTTTACTGCTATAGAACTATTGCAAATGGCACATCATTCTGTCATGTGATAAAATTTCAGAGATTGCCAATGAAGCTTATCTTGATAGGGCCATAAAGAGATATTTTTTTTTTCTTAAGTAAATATATAACTATTTAATACTTTCTAAAAAAATTTATAAGAAAAAAATGTAATTGATAAGCAATTATCACATCGAGTATAATGAATCGATTACCTTACAACAAGAAAAATATGAATGTGTTGAACATATATGTGCAATGTGCATAGGTCACATGTGATGTTCTCTGTGTGGATACTACATGTTGGTGGGTAAGTAGCTAAAACTTGACAATTAATCGTTGTTAATTCCATCCAAGAATTCGTTTGGATTAACCTTTATAATAAAGGCCCTGTTTAATTTTGTTTTTCTAGTTTCTGTGTCTAGAAATAGCAAAAACGATTTTTTTCGTTTCTGTGTCTAGAAATAGCAAAAACGATTTTTTTCGTTTCTGTGCTAAGAAACGATTTTTGGAAATGCAAAAAGGTATTTAATTTTTCTGTTTTCTGAAACGTTTTCAACAGTATAGTTGAGTTCAAGACGTGAGTGAAGGTATGACGTAGGAATGCAACTCACGAGTGAAGGTATGACGTTGGAGTTGTATGTATGTTTCATGGAGATGAGCTTTAGAAAGATGAAGACAATCCAAAGTTGTGAGCTTCGCACAACCAAATTGGAATCGCTGCATTTGGATGGTGAGAAATTTCAACAATGGGTTGGGGGTTTGGGTAGGTCGAGTGAAGTATCGGATTTTTCACAATTTTTGTCGCTCCCACTTGTTTCTAGAAACAGAAAAATAAGTCTAACTTATTTCTCCATTCCTATTTCTAGACACAAAAATAAGCATAAATTTCTATTTCAATTTCCAAAAACAAGCGAAATGAAACAGAAAAATCAAACGGTTTTTTAGGTATTTTTCCATTTTTGAGCATAGAAAAATAGAAAACCCATTTCTAAAAACAAAATCAAACGGACTTAAAAGCATTGGTAGCAGTTTGGTTTAATCGTTCTGAATTAGTATGAACAATGGTTGCATTGATTGTTCACATTTTTTCCCCTATTAAAACAAAATGTTACTAAACAAACAATAATATCCAATACTGATAAAGTATCCATTAACCAAGAGGGATGCACACCCCATTGAAAATTTTCACTTCTTGTCCACAAGAAGATTCTTTTCTAGACTAATTTTTGCCATGTGGGAGATTGATGTGGCAATTTGTATCTATATTTATGCATGAAATGATCTAAGATTCATCACATGTCAAATTTTAAACATAGATTCAATCATATACTTTACAATATTTTACCATATTACTTTTTTTTTTAAATGTTTATTATTTTAAAAAAGTTTCATTTTTATTTTTATTATAATTTCAAAGCTTTATTTTGCCACTTATTACGTCCGTCTTAACTGAAAGTTGATGTGTGAGTTGATTACTTTCCATAGAGTTTCAACACCATCTAAATTGCTACTTATTAGAAATTTGTGCCAATCTTGATACACAGGCTAGACCTCATGGACTAAACAAACTATTGCCATATATTTTTTTTATTTTTATTATCATTATTATTATTATGATAAATTGTTCATTCTAGCCATATTTGGTAGCCAATGAGCTACTTCCACCATATGTCTAGGCTGCTTAGAAAGTTTAAAACATTCAACCATATCACCATAGGGAAAATTACATGATTATCCACTTTTGGGTTTCCCTTTACAAAATTACCCACAAAAAGTTTTGGTCAACAAAAATATCCAAAATTAGGTTTGGGTTTACAAAACTACCCAAAACAGTGATTCTCCTTCCTCTGCCTATTTGTTTTGCCATTTTTACCCCTAGCCAAGGTTGTAGCACGGCCTGATGGAGGCTGAGGTGGAAGCCCGACCTGATGGAAGCCGAGGTGATAGCGCGGCCTGATGGAGGCCGAGGTGATAGCCCGCGCTCCACCTCTGCCTCGTAAAGCCGTGCTGAATCTAGGCCTCCATCAGGCCATGCTCCACCTCGGCCTCCATCAGGCCGTGCTGCCACCTCAGCCTCCATCAGGCCGTGCTGCCACCTCGGCCTCCATCAGGCCGCGCTCCTCCTCTGCCTTCGTAAAGCCGTGCTGAACCTAGGCCTCCATCAGGCCGTGCTCCACCTAGGCCTCCGTCAGGCCGCGCTATCACCTCGGCTTCCATCAAGCCAGGCTGCCACCTCGGCCTCCATCAGGCCGTGCTACAACCTTGGCTAGGGGTAAAAATGACAAAACAAATAGGCAGACAAAGGAGAATCACTGTTTTGGGTAGTTTTGTAAACCCAAACCTAATTTTGGGTATTTTTGTTGACCAAAACTTTTTGTGGGTAATTTTGTAAAGGGAAACCCAAAAGTGGGTAATCATGTAATTCTCCCTATCACCATATCAGGAATGTCCAACAAAAAAGGGCAAAAGTTCCCAAGGCCAGTGTTCTCCTTGCTGCAACATGTTGATTATTCCATAACAATCAGTTCAAATAATGCCTTCCGTGATTCTTAATCAACTAGCCTGAGACAGTCCTTTGAGGACTCCTTGAGCCTCTGACTTCTGTGCGTTCCCTGCATGAGTAGAAAATAATGATACATACATAGATTTGCTATTGACAAAGATAACTGAGGTCCGTCTACTTTGCAAGTTGCAGGATCAAAGCTGCCTTCACATATTATAAAACAAATCTTCTTGGGTATTAGATCTTTGGTAATTTGGCCATGTGAAAGATGTGATGGGTTTCAGGCTATCAAAATAAAATAACATATGTATAGCACAAATGGCTAAGGATTGAAAGATTTTCCCCACTTTCTAGCTATCAAAATAAAATAACATATGTATAGCACAAATGGATAGAGAATACATTATTTCAGATTTGGTGAGTATGTTTTGGTAAAAAATGGTTTTCCAGCATGTCAATGATGGGAGATCCATTCAGGAATTCCGTTTTTAATCCTACAGAGCCTACAGCTCAAATTCTTAATCTTAAAGAATAGTGCCATTCAATTTCCTTTTCGTTGAAACAAAAAGGGCATATGTCATTGATTTTTAGTATCTCGCAAGTTTGATTTTGTGTGAAGGTCATGATGAAGTAATTTTCATAAGAAAACCTTAAATTTAGGATGCAATTTGGCTTCCCACACTTATTAGATAACACTAGCCACTCTATACTTTGTAAAGATGAAAATCCTGTAAATTTCAACTAATGGGGCGATGTATGCATTTTAGGAATATTTTTTTAAAATTTTATTTAGGGTGTGGAGGCATTTCTTTCAAGGAAAATAATTGGCTATTTGGTTGAAGACATATCTTATATTTTTCAACAATTGATGATTTGGATTAATGGAATGATAAAAAAGTTAATTTGGATTAATGAAAGGTAAGATTTCATCGACCAACAAGTCGCATTCATAAAAATCATACCCAATGCAATAAGACTTCCCCTACCGCAAGGTCTGAGAGGGGCATATATATACAGTATAACCTTCCCTGTCTTTTCTTATGTAGAGAGATGATGCAATCTCCCTCATGGGATTGCCCGAATACAAGGATCAGGAGAGCACTTGACTTCGTAGATAAAACCAATTTCAGACAGAATGACCTTCGATTAGTAATTTGAGGATATCTCTCTGCTCCGATATCGGTTTGGGGTGATTCAAATTGGGAATTAAAGACGAGGTGGGGCTACAACTTTTGTGAGATACGAATTATTGAAATCCTTGGTGAAAAAAGGGTTTAAAAGGGTTGACAAGTTATTACACTTACACAATCCAAATCTGAAAATGAAAAAAACATGAAAATGGATAAATATGGGCTGAAATGCAACTCTTCTATGATGATTGCAGCATCAATGGGGGTCTTGTAACTCTTCTCGGATGCAAGTGAAGTAGAAAATTTAAACTCTTCAAGGATGGAATGAAACTTCTTCAACGCTTCAAAGAAATTTCTCAATTGGAGAACCACAATATGATTAATCAAATTCAATTAAACTCTTCTCATTCTATTTTTACATGCTATCTTCGGTGGCCTTTTATAGGAAAATAAAATTCTAAAATCTCAACTTCTACCCTTAAGATCTTAAGGTTGAGATTACATAAGAGAATAAAAGAAAGATGGTAGAGAATTCCCACTATCTTGGGTTGCTACAAAAGTTTGTATTGCCCAAGGTCTTGATGCAAGATTCAAAATCTAGATTCTTGTTTCAAAATAAGTGACTTCCAAGTGGGCTTTCTTTGTAATTTTTCGATGCTAGCTCAAATGCCAAACTTGAGCTCACAAATTGAGGAGTCAAAAGAGTTGAGGTGAAAATCCACTAAGGATGTGAAGAGTTCCAACCCTAAAAACTCATACGATATTTCCACCGTCGATTACATTTGAGTTTCTATGGCTGGGATTAAACTTTAAATTACATACTAAAGACTACAAAATGTTAATCAGGGGCTTTATTTGCATTATGGATTAAACCTAAATGCTAGGCATTAGGCTGGACTTCTTCATATGTTGGCCGGGTTTGCATCATTCTCCATTCTTTAAAAGAATTCGTCCTCGAATTCTTATTCCACCCAAAAGTACCTAAACTCCCCCTGGATCAAATGGGAACATAGGAATTTCATCAAGCATGTGATCACCTGCAAAATGGGGAAGGAACACAATAAAAGTAGTTTCTTTATAGGAAATAATAACACTCCATGTCATCCCTTTAGTTATTACAGATGAGTTGTGCCCTTCAAAAATGTTGATGCTTGCATTTGAGTTGCTAATAGCTCCAGGAAACGTGAGATCAAAAGATGGTTAAAAACATTGTTTAAAAATGACATATATGCTTTATAGGTGTCAGACCTATGATGTCGGTAATCTTCGTTCTATGCACAAATAAATTTGAGAAACTTGTTGCTCATCTTTCCAAAGATAAATTTAACTGGCGATGGTGGCATGGGAACATTACTCGCAACTTTAAATGATGAAGGTGGGAGGTGGAGAATAGAGTTTCCTTCAAGTATGGCTTGAGGAATGTCACTGATAATCTCGTGACTTACACCTCATTTTCAAAATCAAAAGTTGATTCAAGTAAGTTGAAGTCACCACATTCATGAAGTTCTTTCATTGGATATTCATCAAATACCGGTTTTGCACATACATCAACACATGTCATGGGGTGTAAGGAAGACACTCCTATACATATTGTGGTATTTCAAAAAATGGCCAGATGTCATTTTGCACTTCTGAATGAAATTCTGATTTGTCATTGATACTCCTTATAAGAATAAATCTTTGATTCTTTTAAAAATGAAAAATAAATCTTTAGATGTCTTCTTAATCGGATGTTCGAACCATGTGGAGTTTTCTTCAATCATTAAATCTCAAGAATCAAACCAACCAAATGATGCTAAAATTACAACATCTCGACCTCAAAAGCTAATTTAGCAATATATTGTTGATGTTGAAAATTAACACCTCTACCCCTTGTTTGAATTGAAGGCATGGTTCTCTCCTCTAAAGCTCTGATACAAATGATGAAATTTTCCTCACGGGATTGCCCGAATACAAGGATCGGGAGAGTACTTGACTTTGTAGATAAAACCAATTTTGAACAGAATGACCTTTGGTTAGTAATTTGGGAATATCTCTTTCTTCGATATCGGTTTGGGGTGATTCAAATTGGGAATTAAAGACCAAGTAGGGCTACAATTTTTGTGAGATACAAATTATTGAGATCCTCGATGAAAAAGGGATTAAAAAGACTGACAAGTTATAACACTTACACAGTCCGAATCTGAAAATGAAGAAAAAATGAAAATGGATAGATATGAGTTGAAATGCAACTCTTGTAGGATGATTGCAGCACCATTGGGGGTCTTGCAACTCTTCTAGGATGCAAGTGAATTAGAAAATTCCAACTCTTCAAGGATGGAATGAAACTTCTCCAAGGTTTCAAAGAAATCTCTCAATTGGAGAACCAAAATATGATTAATCAAATTCAATTAAATTCTTCTAATTCTATTTTTACATGCTATCTTCGGTGGCCTTTTATAGGCAAATAAAATTCTAAAATCTCAACTTCTACCCCTAAGATCCTAAGGTTGAGATTACATAAGCGAAGAGAAAAAAGATGGTAGAGAATTTTCACTACCTTGAGTTGCTACAAAAGTTTGTATTGTCCAAGGTCTTGATGCAAGCTTCAAAATCTAGATTCTTGTTTCAAAATAAGTGACTTCCAAGTGGGCTTTCTTTGTAGTTTTCCGATGCTAGCTAAAATGCCAAACTTGAGCTCACAAATTGACGAGTCAAAAGAGTTGAGGCGAAAATCCACCAAGGATGTGAAGAGTTCCAACCCTAAAAGCTCATACGATATCTCCACTGTCGATTACATTTGAGTTTCTATGGGTGTGATTAAACTTTAAATTACATAGTAAAGACTAAAAAATGTTAATCAAAGGCTTTATTTGCACTATGGATAAAACCTAAATGCTAGGCCTTAGGCTAGACTTCTTCATATGTTGGCCGGATTTGCATCATTCTCCCATTCTTTAAAAGAATTCATCCTCGAATTCTTGTTCCACCCAAAAGTACCTGAACTCCGCCTGGATCAAATGGGAACATAGGAATTTCATCAAGCATGTGACCATCTGCAAAATGAGAAAGAAACACAATAAAAGTAGTTTCTTTACTAGAAATGATAACATTCCATGTCATCCCTTTAGTTATTACAGATGAGTTGTGCCCTTCAACAATGTTGATGCTTGCTTTTGAGTTGTTAATAGCTCCAGTAAATGTGAGATCAAAAGTTGGTTAAAAACATTGTTAAAAAATGATATATATGCTTTATAAGTGTCAAACCTATGATGTGGGTAGTCTTCGTTCTATTTACAAATAAATTTGAGAAATGTGTTGCTCATCTTACCAAAGATAAATTTAACTGGCGATGGTGGCATGGGAACATTACTCGTAACTTTAATGATAAAGGTGGGAGGTGGAGAATAGGGTTTCCTTTAAGTATGCCTTGAGTCACTGATAACCTCGTGACTTACCTTATTTTCAAAATCAAAAGTTAATTCAAGTAAGTTGAAGTCACCACATTCATGAAGTTCTTCCATTGGATATTCATCAAATACCGGAGTTGCACATAGATCAACACATGTCATGAGGTGTAAGGAAGACATTCCTCTACATATGGTGGTACTTCACAAAATGGCCAGATGTCATTTTGCACTTCCGAATGAAATCCGGATTTATCATATACTCCTCATATGAACAGATCTTTGATTCTTTGAAAGATGAAAAATCAATCTTTAGATGTCTTCTTAATCGGATGTTCGAACCACGTGGAGTTTTCTTCAATCGTTCAATCTCGAGAACCAAACCAACCACATGACGCTAAAATTACAACATCTCGTCCTCAAAAGCTAATTTAGCAATATGTTGTTGATGTTAAAAATTAACATCTCTATCCCTTGTTTGAATTGAAGGCATGATTCTCTCCTCCAAAGTTCTGATACAAATGATGCAATCTTCCTCACGGGATTGCCTGAATACAAAGATCGGGAGAGTACTTGACTTTGTAGATAAAACCAATTTTGGACAGAATGACCTTCGGTCAGTAATTTGGAGATATCTCTCTGCTCCGATATCGGTTTGGGGTGATTCAAATTGGGAATTAAAGATGAGGTGGGGCTATAACTTTTGTAAGATACGAATTATTGAGATCCTAAGTGAAAAAGGGTTTAAAAAGGCTGTCAGGTTACTACACTTACACAGTTTGAATCTGAAAATTTAAAAAAAAAAAAAAATGTAAATGGATAGATATGGGCTGAAATGCAACTCTTCTAGGATAATTGCAGTACCAATGGGGGTTTTGCAACTCTTCTTGGATGCAAGTGAAGTAAAAAATTCCAACTCTTCAATGATGGAATGAAACTTCTTCAAGGTTTCAAAGAAACTCTTCTAGGTTTTAAATGAATCTTTCAATTGGACAACCACAATTTGATTAATCAAATTCAATTAAACTATTTTCGTTCTATTTTTACATGCTATCTTCGGTGGCCTTTTATAGGCAAATAAAATTCTAAAATCTCAACTTCTACCCCTAAGATCCTAAGGTTGAGATTACACAAGAGAAGAAAAGAAAGACGATAGAGAATTCCCACTATCTTAGATTGCTATAAAAGTTTGTATTGTCCAAGGTCTTAATACAAGCTTTAAAATCTTGATTTTTGTTTCAAAATAAGTGACTTCCAAATGGGTTTTCTTTGTAGTTTTCTGATGCTAACTAAAATGCCAAACTTGAGCTCACAAATTAAGGAGTCAAAAGAGTTGAGGCGAAAATCCACCAAGGATGTGAAGAGTTCCAACCCTAAAAGCTCATACGATATCTCCACCGTCGATTACATTTGAATTTCTATGGGTGGGATTAAACTTTAAATTACATAGTAAAGACTAAAAAATGTTAATCAAGGGCTTTATTTGCATTATGGATAAAACTTAAATGCTAGGTCTTAGGTTGGACTTCTTCATATGCTGGCCGGATTTCCATCATTCTCCCATTCTTTAAAAGAATTCGTCCTCGAATTCTTATTCCACCCAAAAGT
This sequence comes from Macadamia integrifolia, assembly GCF_013358625.1. Classification (NCBI taxonomy): domain Eukaryota; kingdom Viridiplantae; phylum Streptophyta; class Magnoliopsida; order Proteales; family Proteaceae; genus Macadamia; species Macadamia integrifolia. The sequence continues at coordinate 70,111 of NW_024868501.1, forward strand.
ACCTGAACTCTACCTAGATCAAATGGGAACATAGGAATTTCATCAAGCATGTGATCATCTGCAAAATGGGGAAGAAACACCATAAAAATAGTTTCTTGACAGGAAACGATAACACTCAATGTCAACCTTTTAGTTATTACAGATGAGTTGTGCCATTCAACAATGTTGATGCTTGCTTTTGAGTTGTTAATGGCTCCAGCAAATGTGAGATCAAAAGATGGTTAAAAACATTGTTAATAAATGATCAATATATGCTTTTTAGGTGTCAGACCATGATGTTGGTAGTCTTTGTTCCATGCACAAACAAATTTGAGAAATTTGTTGCTCATCTTCCCAAAGATAAATTTGGCTGGCGATGGTGGCATGTGAACATTACTCGCAACTTCAAGTGATGAAGGTGGGAGGTGGAGAATAGGGTTTTCTTCAAGTATGTCTTGAGGAATGTCACTGATAACCTCGAGACTTACCTCAATTTCAAAATCAAAAGTTGATTGAAGTAAGTTGAAGTCACCACATTCATGAAGTTCTTCCATTGGATATTCATTAAATACCGGTGGTGCACATAGATCAACACATGTCATGGAGGTGTAAGGAAAACACTCTTTTAAATATGGTGGTACTTCACAAAATGGTCAAATGTCATTTTGCACTTCCGAATGAAATTTTGATTTGTCATTGATACTCCTCATATGAACAAATCTTTGATTCTTTGAAAAAGGAAAATCAATCTTTAGATGTCTTCTTAATCGGATATTCGAACAACATGGAGTTTTCTTCAATCGTTCAATCTCAAGAATCAAACTAACCACATGATGCTAAAATTACAACATTTCAACCTCAAAAGCTAATTTAACAATATGTTGTTGATGTTGAAAATTAACATCTTTACCCCTTGTTTGAATTGAAGATATGGTTATCTTTTCCAATGCTTTGATACAAATGATGCAAACTTCCTCACGAGATTGCCCGAATACAAGGATCGGGAGAGTACTTAACTTTATAGATAAAACCAATTTCGGACAGAATGACCTTCGATTAGTAATTTGAGGATATCTCTCTGCTCCGATATCGGTTTGGGGTGATTCAAATTGGAAATTAAAGACAAGAAGTAGGGCTACAACTTTTGTGAGATATAAATTATTGAGATCCTCGGTGAAAAAGGATTTAAAAATGTTGACAAGTTACTACAACACTTACACAGTCTGAATTTGAAAATGAAAAAAAAAAAAAAAATGAAAATGGATAGATATGAATTGAAATGCAACTCTTCTAAGATGATTGCAACAACAATGAGGGTCTTGCAACCCTTCTTGGATGCAAGTGAAGTATAAAATTCCAACTGTTCAATGATGGAATGAAACTTCTTCAACGTTTCAAAGAAACTCTTCTAGGTTTCAAAGGAATCTCTCAATTGGAGAACCACAATTTGGTTAATCAAATTCAATTAAACTCTTCTCATTCTATTTTTACATGCTATCTTCGGTGGTTTTTTATAGGCAAAGAAAATTCAAAAATCTCAACTTCTACCCCTATGATTCTAAGGTTGAGATTACATAAGAGAAGAGAAGAAAGATCGTAGAGAATTCCCACTATTTTGGCTTGCTACAAAAGTTTGTATTGTATATGGTTTTGATGCAAGCTTCAAAATCTTAATTCTTGTTTCAAAATAAGTGACTTCTAAGTGGGCTTTCTTTTTAGTTTTCCGATGCTAACTCAAATGCCAAACGTGAGCTCACAAATTGAAGAGTCAAAGGAGTAGAAGTGAAAATCCACTAAAGATGTGAAGAGATCCAACCTAAAAGCTCCTACGATATCTCCACCGTCAATTACATTTGAATTTCTATGGCTGTGATTAAACTTTAAATTACATAGTAAAGACTAAAAATGTTAATCAAGGGCTTTATTTGTATTATGGATCAAACCTTAATACTAGGCCTTAGGCTAGACTGCTTCATATGTTGACCGAGCCTACATCAACAGATGATTTCATTTTTCAAACCTATGGCCACCAGGTTGCATCCATATGGAATGAAAATCACTTGGTCTAAAATAAGTAGCTTGGCACAAAATCACATCCAATGTTACATTAAAGCCAATTTCATAGCCCCAGACAAATCGCGAAAGCAAAAGAATGCCATTTCAAAGTTCATATCAAATGAAATAACCAATACTTCCATAAAAAATAAAAAATAAAAAATAAAAAATAAAATTGAAATAACCAATAGGCCACCACCATTGCACCAAATGCAATTACCCCTAGGCAATCATCTCATAATCAGCGTAAGATAGGAATATCATCTCTGGCGATTATCAACCACTGGGATTTGCCCCCACTGATCTATCTCCATTGTTCATAAACATTTCATCTTAATTCTATTCCCTTTCCTTTCATTTGACTTCCAACCGAAAGAAGCCATAGCCAGAAAGAAGAAAGGGCTATCCAGACAGTTTATAGTGCAAGCATTTACAAACTAGTCGGCCCATGGACTCTATGAATCACCCTTCTACTTACACATTGGCTTTAGAATTTCAGAGCCCACATTAAGTGGGAGCAGCAGGTCTAAGAGTTTGTGGGCCCTAATGTTTCAGGTTACTAGGATTCTTCAAAATTTTAAGGTTCAAATATACTACAAAATTCATAGTGTCAAGCATTCCTTTGAAGCATAAATGTTGATCTTACCACAGTTATCAACTATATTTTTAGAGAACCACATTGTGACATTGAGTCGTAAAACTGTTGTTGAGACTTCAATGATGATGGAAAATATTTATTCTCCACTTCTGATATACAATCATGTTACAGTAACAGATTCAATGCATAACCTGGATTACAAAATATATCAAATCTGGACAAAAAGCAACTAATTCTTCCATTGCAAGCTTCACCAAATCTAGAAGAGAAACAAAGAATGATATAGTATTCCACATTTTCCTAACATTTCAATATCTCAGAACAAAAAAAAACAAAAGAAAAACTAACTACTCTCTTCCACTCGTATGTGTAAGACATCCAACATGTTGCATTTCTTCCAAGTCAAAATTCCAAAGTGGCTATTTGGATTAAAACAAAGAGAGAGAATGTGATACAGTCACCAGCAATACAATCAAACTCGATACAACACATCAATGATAATGCACAATAACATTCTCCTAAAAGATGAAATGATCAGCAGATAACCCATGTTTCAAAAAACCTTATTACCCCTATAAGGGATACAGAATTGTGTGCACATTTTTCTGAATTGATAGAAAATGTAACAAGATTTTATTTCTAGGAATACCAGAAGAAGTTCTCTAGCCGGCCAACTGATTCAAGCGATGAATTGTACTTTTAGCAACCCTATTAGTGGGATCGAGCTTTAGAACAGCCCTCAGGTCCTCGGCCCCCAGTTTGTACTTTTCAGTACTCTCATATAGAAGTGCACGCTGTACTAGCACGGATACATTGGTACTGTCATGTTCTAGCACCTGCAATACAAATTGCAGACTATAATTTCCCCATATTTGGGCAAATATGAGATGAAAAAAACCTTAGCATTAATATTAAAGAAGGTAAGTGCAAATATGAGTTATGGAATTTAAAGTTTTCCCGGAGGCTTAACAGTCCAAAAGAAGCCAATGCACTAGTAAGTTGGGTAACTTAGGCGAGACAAAAAAATTTACGCTGTGGATTGATGTAGTTCTATATCTTTATAAAGGGTGGAAAATGCTCAGAATAACTTGTTGATGGAGAAATGGGGGAGAGCCCCTTTGTGAATTCATCAAATTGCAAGAACGTGATCTTGGAAAAATCTGCTGGGTGATACCATTGTTCTATATTGTGATGGTTCCCTTGATCAAGATAGAGCATTGTGGTGGCGTAAGGAATCATGAGGGTTCTCCTATTTTCACCTATTTTCACCTATGAGGGTGAAAATAGAGGGGCCTCCGAAATTTTTCAATTTGATCCTACTTAAGGTGGTGATTGATATTCTGCCCACTGTTCACATGAGGGAAGGCTTAAATTATGTTGCGTTTGAACAAGTCTAGCGGGAGTTCAATCAACCTGCTAATTACATTGTTTCTCTAACACATAGGGATGAGGAGCTAATTATCCTACCATCTGACTTCTTGCCTGAATTAGCCAAACTTGCACAAAATGATGCATGTATTCTCTTTTATTTTAATGAAATCCTTATCTTACATATAAAAAGAGGTTCTATCAATCTTTAGAGTATTTGGTTATCCGGGAGGTAAAGGGAACGGTTCAGTTCAATCAATAGAGGGAGACATGATGAGAAATCCCATGTTGTCTCCCAAAAATTCAAATACAAACCAAGAGGAAGAAAAGGAGAAAGCAATTAAAGAGAGCCATACCTTTGAACAGTCTGCAACGGCCTTTTTGTATTCCCCAACTTCTTTGTAACACGAAGCTCTACAGGACAGAACCTCCACACTGGCAACAGTGTCGCCAGCTTTCTCCAGAAGCACAACTGCCCAAGAGAGCCACTTAATGGCATCAGCAAACTGACCCTGTTTGTAATTGTCTAATCCCTTATTCGTTGCTCCTGAAGCAGTGACCCCAGCTGGAGGGGGAGGAAGACCTTCAAGCTCTGTTGTACACCCAGCTTCGTTCCCTCCAAACTCTGAACCAATTCCCCAGTCATCAACTTCAACAGGACCAGATGGCGTGGGAGCTGCAGAGGAAGAGACAGATGAGATTAAAGAATCCAGCGGATCGAGGCCTGTGGATTGTGGCTGAGACTGCTCGTGAGAAGAAAATTCTTGTGTGGGAATCCCAAAAGTATCCATTTTAGGGCCAGAATTGGATGCTGATCCCATAGGATTGTTATTGGTAGCAGGAAAAGCATCAGATGGAAATGGTGGAGTGCCAGATTTAGAAGCATCCTGGAAGACTCCGAATGAATAGGCGTCACCGGCATTAAAATTATTACTGGCCGCGGAGTTGACATTATTAACAGCAGGTTTGGATCCAAAATCCACAAGAGATCCAAAGGGATCCTTCTTCGAGCTTGCAGAGAGACCAGCCGCACTTTTCATGGACGGACCCCCCAGATTCCGATTATTATTGTTGATGTTACTGCTGCCGCTGTTAGTGGGAATAGAATAACTCCCGAAATTTGCACCAGATCCCCAACTGGTATTCCTCATATGAGTGGTAGCATTAGCAGGAGCAGCAGTACTGGTCTTCGGCAGGGAATCGGCTACATTACCCATGGAGAAAGCATTCCTGGTTGCGGGAGTTGTCTGTGGGTTAGCGGAAGCAGGGGCAGCATTCTTCAAAGGAACATTACCGCTGCTGGTCTTACCGAGAGCCGAACCGACAAGATCTCCAAACAAATTGGGATTCTTTTCGGGAATTCCAAGACGAGCACTAGGAGCAGCAGAAGGGGCAGCGGAGGTCCAACTCTTCCCAGAGATATCCCCGACCATAGAGGTAGGTTTTTCTAGGCTGGATCGTGCGGCGGGAGTGGGGGCCGGCTGGTGAGTCCATGCGGGTTTGTTCATGGACCAGGCAGAGGATGCAGGTTTCGACTGCGCCGCCGAGAAAGACGTAGAAGAAGAAGAAGAAGAAGGAAATGAATAAGGAGAACTGTGCTGTCCAAGTTTCTGATCGTTGAGGGAACGAGGTCGATTGCTCGACAGACCGGAGCCGAGACCAAAGTCGAAATCGAAATTATTGGAAGAAACCGAACCCTTTTGTGGATTCCCCGCTTTTCCGAAGTTAGAATTCATCGTTTCTACACAGATCTGCCAAGAGGAGACGATCTCTCTTGAGTCTTAGATCACGCGAACAATCACAAAACCCACACAAAGAATGGAACTGGATTAGATCGTTCAAGAAAGCTTACCAGAGCCAAGGTCCGTCGAAGTGAAGAAGGAGCAGACGATTGAAGAGATAAGATAGAAAAAATCTAGAGGAACCAATCGATAACCTAATCGATCCTTTTCCCCTATCCGTTGCACATACAGAACAGTTGGTAAGGACGAGAAAAGGAAAGCTTGGTGGTGCCTGTTTGATGCCGAACTCCACGGTGCTTCCTCTTCTGGTCTTCTCTCTTCCCCTCTATTTTAAGGGAAGCGGCGGCAGCCCGCAAGTGTAATATCGAGTCATCGACTATGGCATTTTGGTAACTATAGTAGTTGATTTGACCCTTATTGTTGCTACTATGAGTTTGGTGGTGTTCCTCAAGTTTTAATGGTTGGATCGGAATCTTCATCTTATGAGATTGACATCATAGGCTTAAAATTGAGACATCGTGATTTGTGACATCAAGTTTGGGATGGGCAACTGATGAGTATCTCTCATCGTGAGCAGTGACTGGATTGGGGAGATGTATGTTGATGTTTAGATTCTAATCTGACAGTTGATATCTCAATGATGCGTGGCACTAATGGGAACTCGTAAGACTGGAAGAGGAAAATGGTCAAGCATCAAGCGGGTTAGCGGATCTCTCCGTGTACAATATGACCATATTTCCAAGGATTTTAAAATCAAAAGCGGATCGGTCAAATCGGCTGATTCGCATTGTAATCGGCAACAATCAATCCGACTGATTTTTCTTTTGATAATGAGATCCGACTGATTCATATCGATTCAACCCGACTATGGATCGATTTTTACCGAGGGGAATGGTGGATGATGGTTAGGGGTGTCAATTCGTGGCCTGACCAGATAGAATTGATCGGAACCGACCGTTTAAAGCCCGGCCCGACCCGGCCCATTTATTAAACGTGTCGGGCTTGAGCCCAGCCCGTTTACAAACGGTCGGTCTCAGTCTTGATACTTGGACCGTCGGGCACCCGACCGAACCGATCAATTAATACCCGATCGAGACCGGTCTATTTTGCATCGGCCTGGCCCGGCCCGGTTGTAAGATACCTATTTTACCCCCATATGAAAGAGTTAAAAAGAA
>NW_024868501.1:77137-139637 GCF_013358625.1 Macadamia integrifolia
GGGGGGGGGGGCCGTGGGGGTGGGGTGGCTTTGATTTCATGGTGATAATACAATTAAACTCAACAACAGTGGACTAAACCCCATCGTCCGTGACGACGTCGTTGTTCAATAATATTAAAAAAGGCCCGTTTAACATTAAACATGTCCGTGGCCCGGTTAAAGCCCGACAAAAACCCGATAGACTCGATTTTAATAACCTGATTATAATCCGAGACCGACCGACCGAATATAAAGTGTACCATGACCTCACTAACTAAGCTCGATTAGTTAAATGGGCGGACACGGTGCAACCTTTAAAAGTTTTCAAGCCCGATTAAGCCCGACCGAAATCGGACCGACCCGACCGATTGACACCCCTAATGATGGTGACATATATAGACGCAAGTGAAAGGATGGAGTTTTCTTACACCCTTGGTGAAGCGAGAATCACCACATCTAAAGATATTAAGGTATCGTTTGATAACGTTTCTACTGTTTCTGTGTTTAGAAATAACATAAACGACTTTTCATATTTTCAAAAATAAAAACGGTTTTTTTTTGTGTTTGATGAATCTGTTTCTCGAAATGTTTTTTGTAGACATAATGCCACTAAAAAACCTAATAGTATCATCGAAAGCCCAAAAGGGAGAGAGGGTTCGATTGCCTCTTTTAAGTTTAATTAGTTGAGAGATTTATTGGGCATAGCATTCTTTTTTTTTTCTTCTCAAATTTAATTAGTTGAGAGATTTATTGGGCATAGCATTCTTTTTTTTTTCTTCTCAAATTCTTTTCTAGAAACGAAGTCGTTTCTAGAATTATAATTAGGCATAAATTTTGATTTATGTTTCTAGAAACGGGTGAAATGGAATAACTTTATCAAACGCTTTTTAGGTTGTTTTTCCGTTTTTAGGAACAAGAAAACGCAGAAACAAAAGAAACGAAACATTGTCAAACAGTGCCTAAAATTGTTGTGATGCAGAATGACCACTTCTTTTTTTTCCCCTCTTTTTTGGTATCCTCTAATCGTTTCATGGAAAATGTTTTACAAGAATTGTCTTACTCCGTATATGAATAATGAATATAATTTTTTTGGGAAAAGTGTTTCATGTCCAGGATTATAGGCTGCACCGACAACAAAATACTCAACCATTATCCTTGAAAATGTATCATTCTTAAGGGGCAAATAGATCGTTTTAAAAGGACGGAGAGATAGACACAGAAGTCTAAGAGAGTATGTGATATGATATATTCTTGGACAGAAAACATTTTTTTTCATTGAAATGTAATAAAAAAAAGTAAAAATATATTTTCAACCCATGTATTCTATCCCTCTAACTGGATTGGGGAAAGTTATTTTGAATTCATAAAGTAAGAGCTGATAATTAATGATGAATCAAGAGTCTAATCATAACACCACTTCCAAAGGTTCCACTATGATTGCCACATGGTAAAATATTTAAAACTTGATCCAATCAGGCGCTCTCCCATGTTTTCTTTCCTTTCCAGCACTCCTTGCTTTCTTTCCTACTCTGAAGTATTCGGATTGATCAAAACGAAACGATTCAACCTGAGCCAAACTGAGCCCTTATCATTTTGTTTTAAGTGAGCTTCTATGGAATCGATAGAAACCGAATGCACTGGCCAAAATCGAAAACCGACTGAACCCAATAAAAATCCAAATCCAGACCGATAGTAATTTAACCCTCCAATGTTCAAATTGGGTTGGATGTGGGGTTCCATTAAACGCAGAAATGTGGGGAGTTGTTTTCAAACCAACTTATTTTTTTTTGGTAACTACATAAATAAGAGTTTAGCCCAGTTAACAATTGATTAAATTGTATAAACAGTGATCAGCATTGATCATCTAGATAAATAGGGTTGAAATCGTCTGTAATTCCGATCTCGTACAATTTCGTGAAATACAACCTTCAGGGGGTGACACGTGTATTGATACCAATATAATGGTCAAGATCTGGTACAACTAATAAAACCTTAAATCAGTGAAGTTTTTAAATCAGATTTAGACCATTGCATTGGTATCAATACACGTGTCACCCCTTGAAGGTGGTATTTCATAGAATTGTACGAGATCGAAATTGTAGACGATTTTTTTCCGGATAAATAAGAGCTTAGGTCCAATTTGAAGCGAGGCTGGTTCTTCCCGAAATGGGCTACTCGGTCTACTCCTGCGGCCCTGCCTAGGAAATAAGTAGGATTTGTTTTCCAATTTTATATCTGTTTATTTTGAAAATGAGGGGTATTTTTGTCAATTCGTGTATAAAAGAAAGAGCAAAAGAGGGTTCCCAATTCCCCATCCCTCCACTACAGCGATCCGTGTGAAACCCTCACCGTTAAATATGGACGCTCCGATTGTAAGTCATTTTGGCGATTCCCACTAATTGATGTTTCGTTTCTCCCCATATGCATTCTCCTTTTTCTCTCGATGTCATTCCAAAACATTCCTTTTTTAAGTCCCTTCAGAATCCACTCATCTTTCCTATCTGAGTCTCTTTATCACTCTCTGTTATGTTTGTTGTTATGTCAAATGTAATTTGGTGGCGAGAAATCTTGCTCATAGGATCTACGCGGTAGGTGGATGACGTGGCATTAAGTAGAATTTGGTCTCATGACCTAGTGGTGTCAATTCGTGGTCCGACCCGACTAAATCGATCGGGATCAACCGTTTATAGACCGGCCTGGCCCGGACCGTTTATTAAACGTGTCGGGCTTGAGCTCTGCTCGTTTATAAATGGTCGGTCTCAGTTTTGTTACTTGGACCGTCGGGCGCTCGATCGAGACCGACCGAATAATGTCCAACCGAGACCGCCTATTGTGCATCGATTTGGCCCGAACCTTTCATGATTGTAGAATACCTATTTTACCCCCCAAATTAAAGAATAAAAACTAAAAATTAAAAGACATGTTCACATTTTAAATAATGATTATATTTGGTATCATTTATTGATTTATTGTCATTTTTTTGAGCTTGCATGAGTGGGCTAGAATATAAGAGCACATTTTAAAGAGGGTCCGTTTAAAAACCGGTTAAAGCCCGTTTAACATTAAATATGTCCATAGTCCGGTTAAGGCCCGACTAAAGCCCGATTAAGGTAGCCCGATTATAGCCCGAGACCGACCGACCGACCGACCGACTTAATATAAAGTGTACCATGCCCTCAATAACTAAGCCCGATTAGTTAAATGGGCGGACACAGTGTAACCTTTGAAAGTCTTCAAGCCGATTAAGCCTGACCGAAACCGAACCAGCCCAACCGATTGACACCCCTATCATGACCTATGGATTTCGGGGCAAAACCGCCTCCCTTTCAAACCATATTCTCTCCTCTTCGTTTCTGTTTAGCGAGAGAGACCAGAGAGTTGTGAAACCCTCTTCACCATCTCCCTCTTCTTTCTTCCTCCTCTCTCTGTCTCAGTTCAACGGCATTCGAAGCCGAAGTCATCGTCATATGGTATTCACAACTATATTCTTTTCTTCTCTTCCACCTTCTCCCATATTAAGCGATTGAACTGTAAATCTTTGTCAAGATTGCCTCATCCAATGACATTGGAATCAAGAATACGATTGATGAATTGGGTAAATCATCCTCCCTCTTCCCAATAAAACCCACAACAACCACGCCGCTTTCTGAAGACAAAATTAGAAGAGTGATTGAAAAGCAACAATGGTAGGAATTCAATGTTTCAAGTTTGCTATGCCCCTTAGAGTCCATACATAGGGATATCAGCTAAATTGAGGAGTCACTAGGAATGTTTCAACTAAATCCCACTTCAAGCTACTCAAATGTTGGTCTTGGCCTGGGTCTGATTTTCTTAGGAGATATATCTATTATATTATCAACCAGCTATAATATCCTGGTTTTGATCAAACAAGAAAGCAAACCATGAGATCTTAACTTTCTTCTACTGCTTGTTTGTTAGATCTTCTTGTCTATATATTTATTCGAGTTCTTTGTAATTGATGTTGCAGACACAATTGGCATGGAAAGCAAGGCTCCGCAAATGGGGTTATGAACCACTCATTTGTAGTGTAGAGTCCAAACATGGCTTGGATTCTCTTGAATTCATATTGAGAGATCAAACAACTGTCATTGTGGATCCAAGTGGTGTTGGCAAATCCAGCCTGATCAATGCTTTGAGAAGCAATCAACGAGTTTCTTATGTTGCAGAAGCAGATAACTAGTTTGAACATGTGGGTTGTCTATATTTTATGTGGTCTCATCATCTCGTAGTTGTCATGAATTACAAAATTCTTCTCATTCTTTGATCACTGATCTTATCAGCTTGAACGTAGCAAGTGGTTTGAAGATCAGCGAGTTGGTACAGTGTCAACAAGAAGTGGCAGGGGGAAGCATACCACTCGCCATGGGAAAAAAATCGTCTGCAATTCCGATCTCGTATAATTCCGTGAAATACCACCTTCAGGGGGTGACACGTGTATTGATACCAATGCAATGGTCCAGATCTGGTATAACTAATAAAACCTTAAATCAGTGAAGAGTCATTTAAATCAGATATGGACCATTGCATTGGTATCAATACACATGTCACCTCCTGAAGGTGGTATTTCACGGAATTGTACAAGATCGGAATTGCAGACGATTTCAACCCCTCGCCATGTTTCTCTACTTCCTTTATCTGGAAAAGGATATCTAGAAGATACTCTAGGGTTTAATCAGCCTAGTCTGATGAAAGTAACAAAGAAATCTCTTGCACAAGTATTCCCAGAGGTTTATGTTGTTAAAATGATAGGCTACATGTAGTTCATGAGTTCATGGTCAAACAAATCCTGATCTTTCTCTGGCTCCATATATTGATGCCCCTTAATTTTATATCTCCAGATCATCAGGTTGTATGGTGAAGGGAGACTGGGAAAGATATCCATATTATCTTCAACTGCTCCATGAGATCAAAATCAGGGAGGAATTCCAGTTGAGGACATTAGGTACAAAAAGGGAAGGTGATGTGAGGTAACTTCATTGTAACGTCAAAACTTCCATATTTGCTTTCTTTTTGCTTGGAAAATTGTCCATTGTGTCTACTAAAAAACTAAAAGAAAGATTGTCCATTGCATTGATTCACGCAAACATCATTTATTATTAGAAAATTAGAATATTCGAAATTGTATCCACACCCACCAAAGAATTTTCAGGTACAAGGTGGGCAAGATGTGCATCCAACAAGCAGAGCCTAGGCTGGAGATGAAGAAGCACCGGAGACAATCTCGGAAACGGATGAACCAGTCAATACTAGAAGAATTGGATGATCTGGATGATGTGGATGAGGACAACTTGGAGAAAGTTGAAGATGGTAATGTTGTAAGAGCCATGGGGCATGAGAACAAGTAGGAAGCCACCTGCAGCATCTCTCATACACTGTATATAGTGGTTTTCAAGGATGCTACTCCCCCTTCCTTTTTTTCGGGGGGTTTAAAACGTAATCCTTGAGTACGGAAAAATATTTAACTTCTCTCCTGTTGATAGATTGGTAATGTCATGTGTGGTAAGACATAAGCTGTCCAGGATTTTATAGTGAATCCCTTTTCATGGCAAATTGTCATTTTTTGAGGCTGTATATTATTAGGGTTGGTTGGGTGACTTGGTTCAGTTTCTCCTTGATATCACATTAAAGAGTACTGTGTTCTCAAAATTTTGGCATGGTTTCATCAGTTGAGAAATGAAATTCAGTAAACAATGAAAATTGTTTAAGGAATTTCTTCCCGAATCAAGAGCTTTAAGTTGCTGCTGCTGCTGCAGAACTGTAAATGTTCTTCTATGGCCAATGCTCTTGAATTCAGAATCTGGAGGAACAGAAGGGGCCATTAGGGACAAGAGGGGGGGGGTAGCAGTGAAGATGTATGGCCTTGCACCTATCAAATGCCTCATGAATCCATAGCTAAGATCAGCAGGTGATTCAAGAGGCCTCTGGCCTGTTCACCATCCTGGAAACTCTCAAGGAAGAGGTCTAGGATAGAACTAGGACCTGCATATGCTTGGTTAAGGGTGGTCAGGATTACAGTCCTATCTTTCATGGTAGTTCTCTTTAACACATTGGTCAGCTCTATATGTTTTCTATTCTGTAGATCAGTCTTATGAGATGAATTCAGCTGGAGATATGCATGCAGATTCGTTACTTTGGACTGATGAGGGTGAGGAAACCGTTGTTTTTGGATAAACTGGATATGTTAGTTCGGCTTCGGCCCTGTACTAATACATTCATTCCTGAGTTTGACTCATCAAAACATGTCTACATCATTCATGATAATTATTAAGAAAATCTTCCTGGAAATTGTTGTGATGTAGAATCACCCCTTCCCTTTTTTTTCTTTCCTTAAATCGCCATGGAACGGGAGTGCCATTAAACATAGTCTTATATTTTTGATTCTATACAATTTGAGTTTAACAATGACACAAAATTTCAAGTCCTATCGCATAGTCACATCACCAAGAGACGAGATTTTTATACTCCACATGTGAAAGATTTCCAAGTGAAATCATTTTCTAATTAAAGCACAGAGTTAGTAGAAATCTTTAATCCGTTAAGGAAAAAGTTTATATTATTATGACGCAAATGTGCATATTCGTGTGCAGCCTATCTCACATACCCCTTGTGGACTCACATTCTCTCTCCTAATTAAACATACTATTGAACTGGCGTCGTAGTGATCTCCCCCCCCCCCCCTTTTTTCTTAACATAATCAGTGACTAAATGAGTATTTTGTATTGAAAAAAAAAAATCGTTTGTTCATACGTGGTTGCATAAAATTTCCCCCCACCCTGTATGAAATAAAAGTCTTATTTATGTGGATGTCTCAAAGCAAACTCTCATTGGCTCCAAATTGGTGCAGGAGCCATGCGATGAGACAATGATCTCTTGCCTGGCCATTTTTTAAATGGCATAACCTATAGCACATGTAAATTCGAGGATTATAGCCCAGAAGAAATTTGAAGTCTTTTTTCCCCCATTATGATTAGATTATTGAAAGAGATGATCTTTCATCTAATACTTTTTTTTTTTTCTTTAGTAGAGAGCCAAAAATTTATTCATCATTACATGTGCAAACTCATGGTAATAATAGAACAAATCTCCAGAATCCATGGATCTTTTAATTTATTTAACATCTACTTCATTATTTAATTTTTTGGATAATGTTCTCTATTTGGGAGCATAGTACATGCCAGTTTCCTCCTTGTGTTTATCTCTCTTCTCCTTCTATGAAGTGCCATATCTTTCTTCCATTGTTGGAAGAGAGAGATAGACTTAGAGAGTGCTAACAAGGTTTTTGAAAATCGGTGTAAGACTATAACTCTATAACTCCGAGCATTAAAAAAAAGAAAAAATTACAGGTTATAAACGGACAAACATTCAATTAGATCATTCATCCTTGCCCTAATCTTTCCATGGATTCATTAGGATGTGTCCTGATGTCCATTAGTAGATATACTAGATCTTTATAGAGATTATACTTAATATCATAGCAAGATAATTTCCAAAGTGCCAAATGTGGCTCTTTTTCTCTTTCCGAAGTAAAAAATTACTTCTTGCGTACTTCAGGCATATATATTTGATCATTCATCCCTCTACATTGAAGAAGAAGAAGAAGAAGAAGAAGAAGTTCCCCATTAAATCCCCAAATCCTAACAGTGGTAGTGCCCTTAGAACTAGAAGCTAATATCTATCGACAAGGAGGTGGGTTCTGGATGCCGGAGAACCCTAATTTTGCATTTGCACATGAAGACGTAGCAGGTAGATTGCTTGAAGTTGGGCCTTTGTACTTGAGATTGATGTTGTGCAACTCAACATTCTGGCACGGAAACTGTTGACTACAGGCGATGTTCACTGCAACTTTTGTTGCCGAGGTGCCTCTGATATCCCTGAAATGCACATCACTCACCTGCACGCGAGAAGGCTTCTCCACCAAAAAAACATAATGGATAGATGATTAGAACATATATACTCACTCTATCGGCCATGGAAATTCAAAAGAAGATATTAAAGAGTTGTTTAGTTACCGGCTTATTTGAGCATTTACTCCCAGAGCAATATTGTTGATCGATGATGATGGGATTCTTAACATTGTTCATGATAAGGTCCTGGAAAATGAATCCTGTTGCGTGGCTTGGAGGAGATCCAGGCCAAGTTTTGATCCTAACACCATTCTGTGTGTTTGTTAATGTGCAGTTTGTCACTGTGACTTTATTCACATCCTTTTCATCTGGATACTTCCCAAGGCTACCAACACTGCCACAATGTTAATAGTGCATTAGTTTTAGCCCACACCATCCAATTCTAGGACCTTAGATGACTTAGTATACTAGGTGAGCCTTACTACCCAATAGCTCAAATATTTTGGGTTGGGTACTTCAATATGGTATCAAAGCAGGAATTTTGAGTGTTTAATCCTTGAGAAGTGTAACGGGGTTTTTAAGATACATTCTCATCCCGGTGCCACATGATGATGTTTCTGTGTGAGTGTGAATGACGTACTCACATGCAAGGCGGTGTGTGTATAGGCTTACAAGTGTAAGAGATGTGGTATCAAAGCATGAGACTCTATGTTTTCACTCCCAATGGTGGAAGCTATGTGTGGAGAAAACACCCAATGAGTGCACCTTACTGGTTCCATCAATAGGGGACATAGAGGTCATTTCAAGGGGAGGAGAGAGAAAGAGAGAGGCACACCTATACTAACCCAAAAAAGAGACAATACATGAAGGGGAATGTTGGGGAATAATTCCACCTTAACTCTAAAATCTCGAATGACTTCATATATTAGTTGAGCCTCTTCACAAGGACTTGATTATGGAATTATGTCCAGATCCTAATGATGAAATCTACCCTGTTTCCAGATTTTGGAAGGGGATTGGTCGAGTATCTAAATGGTTGGATCTGATTCTTGAATTCATGCATTTTCATCTAATATCTTAAGCTTTTGGATTGGAAACTTCAATGTAATTGTCCATAATACAATACCATTCAGAATGTAGGGTTAGAGATTAGAAAAAAGAAAATACCTAATTCCATGTCCTGGCCCGCATGAGAGTCCATCAATGGTGATATTGGTTGCACCTTGACCGATGGAGATGCAGTCATCCCCTGTTCCAATCATGCTTTTGGATATTGTAACAGAGTTGGACTCACTAATGTGAATCCCATCTGTGTTTGGGCTATCTCCAGGGGCAATGATAGAGAGTCTGCGTGCCCCAATGTTCTGGCAAAAGCTCATTAAAATGTGGAAAGCTTTGCTATTAAGTGAATGGATACGCCTAATCCTTGCATTGCTTACATGATTGAACTTAATGTTCTGCCAAAAAAAAAAAAAGGTTCTTAGGTAACTAAAACAATATGAACAAGAAAAAAGGAATTTCAAAAAATTCAAAAAAAAATTTTGAGTCCAAATTATTTGCAACGAGCAAGTAAAAATTTCTCTTACCGCAGGCATGAGTTGACAGTCACTGTTATGTGAACAATCATTAAATTTCCAAACGGCGGCACCTTGGCCATCGAAAGTTCCACCGCCAGTAAGAATTAGGCCATTTATGTGATCAAACGAGAACCATTCAGGAGTTTCAAAGTCACTAACATCAGTATCAGCTTTAACGGTTCCTGCCACTTGAACAGTAATTGGAGGTGGCCCAGCGCATGGCCCTTGAAAAATTGTTTGACTAGTCAAAAATGTACCCATAGGGATAACAAGCCTAGCTTTCCCTCTCCAATGGCATGCTGCGTTCCATGCCTTCATGAATGCCTGCAACCACTATCAAATATTAAGTTTCTATCTCTCTCTCTCCATTGAAAGGGTAGATTTCAGCCCAAAAGATTATGCTATTAGGTACATGGACTCAAAAGAAACGAAAATTCAAACAAATAATAATAATAAATAAATAAAATAAAATAAAAATGGTTGTTGCCAGATTACTGGCAAGTAGCTACAACCCTTAATTGGTAGTAACCAAGGAAATTAAATTGTAGGATAGGTTTAAAAATACCCACTTAGGGTGAAATTTTTCATGGGTAGCTCCTGAGTTGCCTAGGCAAGTTTCATTTCCTTCTTCCTACACTCCTCTATGATGAATTCCCCTCTCCATTCACTTTCAAATAGGAATAAATAGTTCTACTATGATTGGATGCAAAGAAAATATTTTTTTTTTCTAATTTGAAAAAAACATAGACACATAAATCAACAGTCATTACAATTTTTGTCTTAATATATATATTTTTTTCTTTTCTTTTATCCACTTCCAAACAGAGCTAATGCTTTGTTGTCATCATACAAAATAAAAAACCAACCATGTTCAGTGGAAAAATTCGGTCTTTGTTGAACCTTCAACATTGAATCAGAGCCTATGTAGGTTGTTTTGTTATCCTTCCAAAGTTGTCTGTCTACATATTAGATTAGGTAAGCTGAAACCCTTGATGCATCCATATGCTTGATAGATTCTCTTTATCTAATGCTTTAAGGTTTTGGATTAAACCTTTCAAAAAAAAAAAACCAAAAAATTTGTACAAAACCTAATATAAAGATGAGACTGAGACTTACCTCAGTGCAGTCGAACTTCCCACCAGGCTTAGCACCAAAGTTTAGCACATTAAAAACCTTAACATCACTAGGGACTGGATGGCCGCGGCCGCGGGCGGCAATAGCCGTCCCAACAGGTGCACCATCGGCTACAAATGAGAGCAAAGCCACCAAACAAGAGAGAAGAACAACTGCCATTATCGCAGAAAACAAACAAGAATATAGATACAGATACTCTTCTCTCTTATCTTCTTCTTTTATGTGTTTCTAAATTAATTGGAAAAAACTAAGGGGCCAAGCCCATGCTTGGCTTTGATACGCGGGGAAGGTGGGGAAACTGGGAAGAGTGGGGTTGTCATGTTTCATTCTTTATAACTTGTTTTGAGGTTTTTCAAAAAACCGTCTCCGTTTTCCACTCTTCCTCTAAATAAATCGATTCATAGTTGCTGCAACTAATCCATATATAATTAGTATTACAAAAACTGTTTTCTTGTTTTTGTTGTTTGGTTTATAGGTTGAGAGATCTCTATCTTCACTAGATTTAGCGCTGGTTAGGTGGTTCTCCGCTAAATTTACCGGTGGTAGAGATTCTCCGGCGTAACTAGAAAGAAGAAATAACTTCCAACCTTCCCTATTTCCGCTCCCAAGACTCATAACTACCAACCGGCTTTCTGCACCCACAATACGGATTTTCTTGCGCGCTAAATGCTACTGTTCATACTTCTTTAAACCGAAAAAAGGGCGTAGAGATAGATACGACAAATTGGTTCCCTTTCTCAATTTCTATAACGCCCGTGGGAGGGGTTTGACCTTTTAGATTCCATAAATACCTGATTATAATCCATTTATAGATAAATATGTCATTAACTCGTTTAAAGTCTGATTAAGATGCATTTAATTTTAATGTCTGGTTTTGTTTTTGACATCCTTACAAGAACCGCCCCATTAGGTTTTGAATGGTTATAAAAATCCTCCGCCACACGGCACTGGTGCTCCCAACCACCCAGATCCTCACTGCACCGGTGCAGTGCATAGTTAGCAAATTCGGATTCGAGAATTATTCGGAATAATTCGATTGATTAATTTAAGGATTCGGTGAAAAAAGCGGTCAAAAAAGCTTATTGGTTTTTTTTTTTTTTTTTTTTTTTTTTTTTTTTTTTTTAAATACTGTTTAAGTGGACCGAATAATTCGGTTTAATCCGGTTCGGTCCGAATTATTCGTGTTTTATATTCACTTTTGAAAAAATCACGAATTTTACCGAATTTCATTTTTAATTCGGATTCGGTCAGAATTTTTTATTAAATTCAAAAAAATTCGGTTCGGCCGAATAATTCGCGAATTATTCGGCCGAATTGATAACATTGGTGCAGTGCGATAGAGAATGATTGTTTGTTAATGACGTGGGGAACTACACTCTGCGTTTGGACTCCTTGGAACTTGGAGTCATTGTCATTGGATTTGGATCAGGTAAATATATCCACTTGTGGCCTCATGCCCTCGACCCAAAATTGTTCAATGGGTCTTTGTTATATTTATATATAGGAATGGAAAAAAGAAAGCTTTCTCCTTGCATGCGCCTACGCTTAGATATAGGCAGACATGAAAAGACTATGTTCCCTCCACCCTACATGCTGAAGATGCTTACGTGCAGCTTCTTATTGGTTTGCATATTGACATGGTGCCTAAACAAGCGGTTAATGTTCTCTTGCCCATATAGGAGCTTTAGCAATGGAAGTATCTCGTCTGGCTAGGCGAGGCCACCCCAATTGTCTGACAAGGATGTTTGAGAATGTTATTTTAGAAACCTCTGGTCAGCTACATGTCTGATGTGTTATACATAAGGGTGTCAAAACCTAATTCGAACCAACGAAATTGATCGAAACCAAACCGGTATGAGTTTATTAGATCATGTTTCAAGCTGAGGTTTTGTGAGATCAAAATCAACCTGGATCACATTGAAGCCGAAAATCCGCCGGACTTAACATAAAAATCAGAACTAAACCGATAAGAAATCAATACTAACCTGAAATTTATATAAAAAAAAAAAACATTTTTCTTCATGTTTTTAATATATTGATATCGTAAATAGAAATCAAACTGAGACTAAACTGATAAGAGAAATAGAAACCAAACTGATCCAAAATCAAACCAAAACCGATGCATCTTTATTGGTTCATATTTTGATTTCACTCAGTTTTATATCAAATCGATTAAAATAAACTCCAAACCAGTCCAAATAGACCGACTGACACCCCTAATTATAGGGCAAAATAACTTGCTTTCAACCCAGTCTTGATGATTGATCCTTGACCTCCAAGAGTCCAAGTCAAGAGTCTACTAAACAGACCAATGTGGCTACTGGCTAAAGTGTACGCATACGGTTCATACCCACCCTAACAGCTTGAGATTTTTCATTTTTTCCTTCTGGTAGAACAGCTTGAGATTCAATGTATTGAATGGAAAGATAGAATGGCATGTGAAGCCACGAATATTATGATTTATGAGAACCCAGTCGAGGAATCAAGATGCAAGTGGTGGTGTGTTTGATACCCTTATCCGCAACAGACCATTATGTGGAGGTCTTATCCAAATCTTAAACTTGATGGAGGAATGTTACCATTATATCTCTTTTCTTCTAGCTCTCCAAACCAATCTAGCTAGAATTGGGTTCTGCTCAAACTTGAACGAGGGAAGGAACCCAAATGAGCATCTCTTCATCTCTTTTTCTTTTTCTCTTAGTATATAAAGGGATGAGTGCTCTCTTTCTTTGGTGTAGCCAAGGATAAAGAGCAAGAAGAGCTTGATTTTGTTTTAGTTGTTGAGATATAGAGATTAGATAAGATGGCACGTCTGAGGGATCGTGGTTGGATTGGGGTGGAAGACATAGCTATGCTAGAGGAGTATGCGGGGCGCAAGGGGAGGCCCTTTTGCCAGTACCAACCTCATCATGTTCCTAATCCTCAATTTCCTGCTGCCGCAACACAAATTTCCCCGAGAATTGAAGTAATTGATAGCTTCCAGGCAGCCCAAATGTTTGGTGGAGCTTTGGTGGTTGAACACAGAGCCAAAATGCCACCCGCCCGTAAGCCAGCTTATTATAAGTATTAATAAGCCTACTGTAATTCAACATCCTTTTATGCCTAGCTCCCTCTTGCACATGATCATACTTTGTATTTCATCACTATTACACTAATGAAGTACACAGTTGTAACCACTCTCTCTCTCTCTCTCTCTCCTTATTGCGAGTGATTCTGTGTGTGGGGTATGTAGACCCTCAAACCCTCATGTGTAGGTAGAATGAAACGATAATGTAATTCTCATACATGTGGAAAGATAAATGAGGCTCTGATACCATGTTAAAAGTATTCAATTGCTTAAAAGCTTAAGCTATTAGGTGGAGGACTCGATTAAGATTATAAGCACTATGTGA
Organism: Macadamia integrifolia; assembly: GCF_013358625.1. NCBI lineage: Eukaryota > Viridiplantae > Streptophyta > Magnoliopsida > Proteales > Proteaceae > Macadamia > Macadamia integrifolia. The sequence goes on from NW_024868501.1 coordinate 91,085, forward strand.
AGATATAGATGACTATTTTTCGAGTCTCTTACCTTTCACACCTACTTGGTTGTCCATATCTTTCGAAGATCTGCTTGATGCACCTTTTTAATTGTTGAGTATGATGTCTTATATTTTTTCACTAGCATAAGAGGGCTGATTCTGAAGGGCCGTTAAGAGGAATCAGCCCACCTCACGCATTCATTTTCATCACTAGTGGTTCCGATGAATTAAGGGTTCCATGCAGGGATTTGGGGCCTGCTGTCTCACTGCGTTGTGAAAACTTTTTATGGCCCTATGGGATTTCAATTAATTCCTTGTATATGGTTTTGCTGTGTTTGTGGCGAGGTTCTTTCTCTGTAAAAAATTGGAGAAGTCTTGAACAGAACCCAATTCTTGATTGATGAGGAGAGAAGAACAAAATCATGGGAACATCAATCCTTCAAGCTTGAGATTTGGTTAAAGATCTCCACAAGATCCTTAGTTGTGGATCAGGTTATCGAACACATCAGCCCTTGGATGCACATATTGATCTGTTCTCATTATATTATGAACCGATTTTTCTATCATACACAGTGAACTAATAATCTCCTCACTCACAACTTTTATGGCAGTTAGATGGGACTCTTAGGGAGACTTGAGGACATTGACTCTATTAATGAGGGATTAATTTTGACCTCAATTCTTGGAGAATCTCTTTACCGTGAGTAAAGAGAAAAACTCTCTTCATATCATTGGAGGGTGCCTCAGTGTATGTTCACTTGCACGTACATGTAAAGATCCAACACCTGTCTCACTTCCTACCATTTATAAGGTGAAAGGAGTATATATGTGGAAATAAAAGAGATAACTATTGGATCCTCACAACTACATGCAAGAGAATCCATTCTCGATTTGAAATTATTGAAGGATTTTAATTGTACTCTCAATTTTCAAGATCTTCTTTGGTCATACTTTTTTCTTTTAATCATGTACTAACAAACTTGGCGGATGCCCTGTACGGAGAAGTGATCTGATCTAGATCTAAAAGAACTAGGAGTAACAAAAAATAATCATAGGAGAGGTTGTAAAGAAAGATATGCTCAGTTTAAATCGGTTCCCTAATAAAACTAATTGGAGGGCTAGGATCCATGTGGTAGAACTTATCTAGTTGTGTTCTTCTTCGTTAATGTTTTTTATCTTTTGCTTCATGTATCCTTCTCCTTTTATCTTTTTTGTCCTTGTTTGGATCCATGTAGTTGGCCCTATTAAGTTGAGATAAGGCTTTGTTATTGTTGTTGTTGTAAATACTAGCAAACTTGCACGTGCAACTGCATCTATAGGCATTTTTTTGGTGAAGATCAAGAGAGAGAGAGAGAGAGAGAGAGAGAGAGAGAGAGATTCTCTAATAATCATAAGTTATGTTCGTTAAAAAAAATATTAAAAATAGTTCATCACAGGCCATAAGATGATTCATTACTGAAGACAAAGGTTCCCTAATTTAACTGGAACACCATATGTTTCACCAACCCCTTGGGTAATTAAAGATGAACCTTTCTAATCCTCCATCATATGTGATTTATGATTTACCACCCCATCATTATATCAGGATTAACTCAAAATATAACTGTCTTTATCATAGATAAGCCAGGATTAATAATCGAACAAAGAAAAGAGGGGAGAAATTAAGAGAGATGATTTAGTAGGCATTTTAATGGCGGAATCCTATTCTTGATATGTTCACATTTAACCCATCTCTTTACTCTGTTGAGGTTCTCTTCTAACGACTTACTTGGGGCCATGGAGATAGCTAGCAGTCATCTATAAAAGCTAGTCAAAGTGATTCCCACAGTATAAAAGGCTTCGATCGGTCCCTCTATAATTGGAGAGGGCATCTGATACTCTCCCACAAATGTAAGAGGTCCCATGACTTTTACATTAACTTACAAAAAATTAAAACAAACAAGCCCCAACAATTGAGCTGAATCATGCACGTCGTGCTGATCTTAAAGCCATTTGATTTGAAGAAATAGAGATTGAAAGGGAGATTAATGTAGAAAACGAGTACCTAAATTGATGTAAAAAAGAATAAAAATTATAAATAATTATAGAAACGAACACAAGGATTTACATGGTTTGAAAAGATTAACTATGTTAACGATGAGATGAGACCTAATGTATCTCGAAGGCTGCTTTTAAGATGCAAGACAAAGAAGCTGAAGCTATGGGGCAAGATTCATTAAAATTATTGGATAGGAATGGATCACTGATCTGGAGAGATATTTTCACTTTTGAAGGAGACACAAAAAAATCTGTTTGAGAGATAAAGGTGGAGACTCATAAAGCCATCCAAAAGTGGACCACCAAAAGCAAGCCCAGTTGAGCATCTCTTTGCTTTTTTCCTTTCTTATCTATCTTGGGTCTTTGAGGGACTACATCATATTAGTTACTATATAAATGGATGCAGCCTCTCTGGCTTTGGTGTGGCCAAGGATAGAGTTAACAAAGCTTCATTTTTGTTTTAGTTGTTGAGGTGATATATAGAATAGATAGATAAGATGGCACGGCAGGGCGATCGAGGTTGGGTTGGGATGGAAGACATAGCTTTGTTAGAAGAGTATGCAGGGCGCAAGGGGAGGCCCTTTTGCCAGTACCAACCTCATGTTTCTAATCCTCAATTTCCAGCCGCAGCGCAGATGCCCCCAAGGATTGAAGCAATTGATAGTTACCAGGCAGCACAAATGTTTGGTGGAACTTTGGTTAATGGCAACCTAGACAAAATGGCAGCCCGGAAGCCACCTTACAAGTATTAGCCTATTGTACTAAGATCCTTACATGCTTCCCTCTTGTATATTATACTTCGTATTAAGTTGTGATAATAAGCAAATAAATCTCTCTCTCTCTCTCTCTCTCTCTCTCTCTCTCTCTCTCTCTCTCTCTCTCCTCTTCCTATGAGTGTGTACAGGATCTTAGTGACCTAATCCTTCTGAGAGGTTAAGCATCGGATGAGGTTTTCCTTCACTGGTTGAGAAGGAAAAATCTCTTTGCCGCTGGTGATTTGACCTTGTGATGAACTCTTATGTCATCATAAACTCTCTTACCTATTGTATGGGATCGAAAAACATCTCCTTCTAATCAAATCAGACAGGAACAATAGTAATGGTAAAGGGATTTTCCAATGATGAATATTAAATACAAGTTATATTCCAGAAGTCCCAGTTATATCACTATTTCTGGAAATGTGCTTTATGCAATTCTCTATTGTAACTTCGGTTGATCATATGGCATAAGCAAAGCAAAGCAAAGCAACATGGACTATATGAGTATGTGACAGTTTTATTGAGAAAAAAAATGCACACCATAAGAAACTTAGGAGTTAGGACATAGCTTGATGGAAAATAATAAAGGCCCTGTATGCAATACGGGGAATCCATATACATAATTTCTGGCGTCATATTCCATTTTTATATAGGCGGAGGTTAGGTATGTCACTAGTTTTCTTGGAGGTAGTAGTTCAATCAATGGGAAGCAAGAATGGAAAAGGTATAGAGGATTTTTCTGAGAGAAGGAGAGAGATAGACATATATCTAGATATACCGACGACATACCCAGCCTTTTTTCTTTTTATATATATCCATATTTTCCAATAATTTACATTATGATTATTCAAACGGTCATATTGAATATTGAAATATCATATTGAAGGGTTTGGATTGTTATGTGTTCAAAGGAGAAAGTGCAAAGCAGAGGGATTATTGCCATAAAGTTGGTTGTCTTTAAAGAACAATTTTTTGGTCTTTGCACAGTGCTATTCGAAGCTGAATAGGACTATTCTTCATTTTTGGTGTGTTTTGGAATCTTCGTTAAAGGCATATCTCACAACATTTCTTGCTTTAGCTATTCTTTGTATTTTTGGCTTGTCTCCTTAAATAAAGCTTGTTCTTGTGTGAGAATTTTATTCCATTAAAAAGTTTTCAAAAAATTTGAAAGTGAGTCATTATTAATAAATAATACATATTTTTCGAATAGGTATGCAAAATGATAGAATTCATCCTCGTTAGAAAAAAAATATATCATATTACATATATAGGCTCCTCTGTTATCTATTAATATTCCGAGGGGATGATAAGTGTTAGATTCCAACATAAAATCTCGAACTAGTAGGGGGAATATATGAAGACACTCAAGGTCCTAAACTTGATATGGGATTATTCCCAACACCGCGGCCTAATGTTTGGCTATAATGATGATGTGTATGCTAAACGACCTTACATATGGAAAAATATATGAGGCTCGGATGCCATATTAGAAGTTTTCAATCTAAAATCTTAAACTATTAAGTGGAAAAAGTAATTGGTATAATTTTACTCAACTAAGGACTGTGTGAAAATCGTTGTAGTTGATGCACCGGTGCAGTGAACATCGGGTGGCTGGGAACCCCCTAGGACATGAACCCAGATGCTTTCAACCATCCGATACTTGTGGACCCCTGTGGACTAGCTTGTTTGGTTCAACTTTTTTTGCAAACTAGGTAAAAGCATTTTATATTAGTGGGATAGTATCAAATGCCCTCTACAATTATAGTGGTCCTTTTATACTGTGGAAACCATTTCTTTTAGCGATGACTACTTATCCAAGGGCCCCAAGGAAGTTGCTAGTTTCCCTAGAAGAGATCCTCTACAATGGTAAAGAGATGGGTTAAAAGGTGAACATGTCAAGAATAGGATTCCTCACCAATGAGGTTGGTAGCCTAGTGGTGAAAATGCTCTCAACCCACCACCGCTCGAGTTGGTTGATTGTGGGTTCAAGTCTTGGTATGCCCATTATCACCCATTAATCCTGCGGTAGTGTTGCTTACCATACGGGGGCTTGTCTTAAAAACTATGATCACAACATGACTTGTCTCTTATAAAATCCATTAGATTTCGAATTAATCCACATCTAGGCCAATAATTGTATAAGTTATTTAAGATAATGATGATGGGTGGTAAATCATATATAATGGAAGAATAAAGAGCTTCATCTTTAATTACTATCTGGCCTTCAATTCTACTTATTCTATCTGGTTTTGTCTTTAAAAATATTTTTAGGTAAATAAAAAATTAATTAAGTGAAAAAGCAGAATCAAAAGCCAAAGCCCAAAAACTAGACAAACGAGGGCTTGTATCCACTAAGAAAATAAAAGATGACACATAAAAAAAGGTCAGGGGGAATAATTTTTATAATCTTTGAATCATTCTTCTAGACCCCTGTAAAATCTATAAGTGTCAAGCGTGGCTTGCTTCACTCAGAAAATAAAAGATGGTGCATAAAAATCTAGGGGGAAATATTTTTAGAATCTTTGAATCATTCTTTTAGACTTACATAAAATCTATTGTTTTTTTTTTTTTTTTTGGTAAAAACTTGCATGAAATCTATTGACGAAGCGTCAAGCGTGACTTGCTTCACTGAAAATAAAAGATGATACAAAAAAAATCAGGAGGAAATATTTTTTATAATCTATGAATCATTCTTTTGGACTTAAGTAAAATCTATTGGCGAAAGCATCAAACCTGGCCTGCTTCCTTGTTGACGTCATGGACATCTTGTGTTTGATGCTCTCATGGCCTCATCCACTGCACATCTAAGGACCATGTGAAGGTCTTCATTAAATCTCAAGCTGGCTTGAAGGATCGATGTTCCTATAATATCTTTTGTCCTTCCCTCCCACAAATCTAGAATTGGGTTCTGTTCAATGTACTATAATATCTTTTGTTTTTCCCTCCCACAAATCTAGAATTGGGTTCTGTTCAATGTAGGAAATTATTATTTAATTTGATTATTATATCAAATGCCCAATCAAAGTGTTAATCAAAGTAAATCTCAAGTATACTTCTATCTGAAAAATTACAAGTAAATAAAAGATCATATCATATCATCTCTCTCTCTCTCTCGTGTGTACTGGATCTCAAGAAGGGGGAAAAAAAGGCAGAATGAGAATCCATCTTTGCCCATATCAAGCAGATCTCTCTCTCTCTTCATAAAATCCGCGAGTTGGGCCATTTTAATTTCTATTTCTAATCATTTTTAACCAAATTAACAAGCACATCTAATGCAATAATTCAACTCAGTTGGGCTTCTCTTGTTTCAACTTTTGAAAGTTAATTATGTAAAAGCAATTATGCATGGATCCCTTTATATTTGTTAGTATCATATGCCCTCTCCAATTATAAAGGTCCTTCTATACTGTGGAAATCAACTTGACTAGCTTTTAGTGGATTCCGCCATTAAAGAAGACTGTTAGATCATTCTCTCTTTCTCTCCTGTTTTGTGTCTTCTTCCTGCTAATCCTTCCTCGTTAAGGTATTCTAAACCCAGTCCGCACTTCCCATACAAAAGCTTATATATACTCTATTCGACTTACGTAATACCCATTGACGAAAGCCTCAAGCGTGGCTTGCTCCCCTGCTGTCGTCATGCACAAATTGGTCATTGCTACTCTAGTGCAAATGAGACTCAAAAAGCATGAAGAACCAGCTAGGTACTGATGGTGATGGCCCCCCGGTATTTTATTTTTTGGTGATTTAGTGGTGGGTCCTCGTATTTCATCAAATACTTTTGAAGGGGAGAGGGTTCTCTAAAAGGCAACATGGCTCTGTACAAGCATGGGGATCAATGGAAGTACATGTAGAAACATCAATAATAGTGAGATTTTTATCTTCCATGGGGTGGGTGGTCATTTCATCCCTTTCTGTGTCTAGGTGCAGAGGCCACGCTGCCGTTTAGGTTTTCTTTTCCCTACTTCTCATATTAGACCTGGTTGAGTTGAGTTCCTTTGTACGTGTACATTCACCTGCATATACAGGTTAGGTGTCAACATCTGTTCCACTCAAGGATTTAGTTCTCGGTATCGACTCAATATGGATTGGTATCGGTAAGGATCGGTGAGTATCGATCAAATTGCCCTTATTTAAAAAAAAAAAAAAAATGTACATTTTTTTCTTTTGTTTTATCCTTGAAACGATACGAGCAATCGTTCTAGATTGATATTGATCTCAGCCGATACCAACATGATATGGTTGATGCAGTCAATAGGATACCAATACTTGAAACCATGTTCTCACTTGTTTCCCATTTAAAGAGTGAAGAGGGGTATTTACAAAAACAAAAGGGACACATGTTGGCACCTGACCCGTACATGCTGAGGAACTGATCAACTTGGCCAGGTCCGGTCTGGTCCGGCCAAACCTAGACTTTGGACTAGCTATTCAGGCAGTGGTTATGTCCATATGCCGGCCGTAAGTATGGGTCTTGAGTCTAGATCTTCAATCCATGAGTGTATGGTAAGTGGTATGTTTGATACCCTTAATCCACAACGAAGGACCATGTGGAGGTCTTATTCTCAAGCATGAAGGATGTTCCCAGGATATATATCTCTTGGCCACCCATCTAAGGTAGATTTGGGATTTATTCTAGACTTGAAGGAAGGGATCAACCGACCGATGCAACCACTGTACAAGATGATCAGCTCAAGCTCCAAAAGATGAAGAAGAAGAATATACGTATAAGGACTATTTAGTAGAACTTGGACCACCGAAAGCAAGCACAATTGAGCATCTCTACTTCACCTTTTTTCCTTCCTTGCTTAGTATATAAAGGGTTGAGGCCTCTCTGGCTTTGATGTGGCCAAGGATAAAGAGTAAAGAGAGCTTCATTTTGTTTTAGTTGTTGAGGAATTAATTAGATAAGATAAGATGGCACATCTGAGCGACCGTCGTTGTATTGGGGTGGAAGACATAGCTTTGTTAGACGAGTATGCGCGCCGCCGCAAGGGGAGGCCCTTTTGCCAGTACCAACCTTATGTCCTTTATCCTCAATTTCCCTCTGCAACTCAAATTCCCCCAAGAATTGAAGCAATCGATAGCTCCCAGGCAGCTCAAACGTTTGGTGGAGCTTTGGTTGTTGACTACCGAGCCAAAATGCCAACTCGTAAGCCAGCAATTTACTATTAGTATTAGTCATGTACTTCTATGATCCTTAATATATGCCTTCCTCTTGTATATGATACTTTGTATTTCATCAATACATTGCAGGTAATCATAGTAACAAGTAAACAAAGAAACACCTCTCTCTCTCTCTCTCTCTCTCTCTCTCTCTCTCTCTCTCTCTCTCTCTCTTTCCTAATTCTAAAATAAATAAGCAAGATTTTTTTTTGTCTTTCTAGAGAAAGGGGTAAAAAAGAGAAGAAAATAATTAATGGGTACATTTTGTTGTCATCAAAATGGTGGAGTGAGAAATATTAATATTTTTTAGATTGCGCCTTATCTTATTTTCAAATGTTATTTGATGTGCATGTAAATTAGGATTTTCAAAATAATTTGAAATTGATTTGTCATTATACCATTATTAAAAATTGCACATGTTTCGAATCAGCATATGAAATCGCAAGATATGCCCGCATTAAAAAAATATATATGAAGTCACAAGTTTTTTCTCACAAATTTTGGTTATGACCAGATTTTCCCATAACTGAAAGGCTAAATTTGCTTCAATTGCACACTACATATTATTGTCATCAAACTACATGAGTACACATAGGGTTGTCTATCCCAAGCCCGCACCGGTTAGATTAATCGGGCCCAATCATTTAAAGACTAGCCCGACCTACACTGATTATTAAACATGTCGGGCCTAAGCCCCGCCCTTTATAAACAGGTAGTACACGGTGCAAAGGGGTAAGCACGATGGGCCTCCTGATCGATCATGTTCATTTACAAGCCTGACTCAGACCAACACATTTAGCCTGACCGTTTATATGTATATTTTGATTTTTTTTGAAAGGGGGATAGGGTAGGGTATAAAATGATATTTTTATCAATTAATGAAATGTAATTAAATATAATATCTTTTCAAAATTGTTGATGATTTAATGAAATATATTAAATTATTTTAAATCTAAGAAAAGTAAAGATCATTTAAGGTCCATTTAAGGCTTTACTGGTACATTACTCCATTTAAGACCCGATTAGCCCGATTAGGAGAAGCCCAATTAAAGCCTAGAACCCTATTGAGCCCAACACGAGATCGACTCATTCCTCAAATAGGTAGATCATGGTACGAAGACAGAGGCCTGCCAGGCTTTATCAAGACCGACTCAGCCCGACTGATTGACACCCCTACTGGACACATAAACACGTGATGAAGACAAACAAAAGTAGAGAGGTACAACAAAGAACTAGCGGATAACGAATATATGGAGTAATTAATGGCTCATGATATATGTCCTCAGGAAAGTTTGAAAATGAACACCCGCTTATACATATAGGTTATTGCTTTGCTATCCATTATGATAAGTGTTAGATTCGAACTGAAAAGTTAAAAGTATTAGGTGGAAGGTTTAATTGGTATATGAAAACACTCACAATCCTAAAGTTAGAGCTGATGTAGGGATTAATCCCAATACCCCCTCACACGTAGGTGGAATGACACAACACTATATGAAAAGAAAGTTAGAGACATGTATGCAAAAATGTCATACATGTGAAAAGACAAACGATGCTCTCGAATACCATATTAGAAGTGTCCAATTACATGAAAACTTAAGCTATTAGGTGAATGACTCAATTGGAATATAAAAACATCCAAGGTTCCAAACTGAATAGATATGAGGATTATTAGCACTACTTGGGCATCATGATGAGCTCAGGCTCCGAGAGTCTACCCTTTCTGACCTCTGACCAACTTATTGCTTGTCCAGGACTTCAAAGGCTTGTCTCTCAGTCTTCACAAGATCCGCACGATATGCCATTTTAATTTATAGTTATAACCAAACATACATAGGGCTAATGCAATGATTCAATTCAATTGGGCTTCTTTGTTTCAATTTTTGCAAGTCATGTGAAAGCCATGGGACCCTTTATTTCTGTGGGAGACCATAAGATGCCCTCTCTAATTAAAGAGAACCTTTTTATACTGTGGAAATCACTTTAATTAGCTTTTAAAGACGAGTGCTTATCTCCGAGCACGGTTTCTCTTTTCTTATTAATCTATGGACTACAGCCCACCCCTTTCCATTGGCAACTAACCATTTCCCATTGGTAAGCAATCTATAGCCCATGATGTTTTCATATACCCTAAGCACTGGACAAATTATGGATCGAGTTTTTCTTTATCCATAGTAAAGGAAGAATCCTTACACCATGGAGATTAATATCGTCAGATGGGCATAGGAGAGCTACTTTCAAACCCAAATAATAAGGGATGGTAGTTTGTGATGGAACAAGAATGTCATAGCACAGATGAATTCTTCCCACCACTCCAAGAAAAACCTTCACACTAAATTATTATATGGTAGAAAAACTTCCTTGGGAGTAAATAAAGGGTTAAGCCTTGAAACCGACTCCCCAAAACCCAATAATAATAGCCTTGATAACTATTAGTCTGATTTGTTTTGAATCCTCATCGGTCTTTTATTAGTCTTATCTCATATTTTTATATTTAAAAAAAAATTGTGTTTTGTGTGGTAGAGTGCAGCTTCTACGTGTGGACGAGGATAAATGAAAGTATACAAGTAAACATCCACGTAACAATCATTTTTTCCCCCTGTCATGGGATAGGCCAGTCATTTCGTCTCCCATGTGTTTGGGTGTAGGCCACACTTGCCCATAGAAAACTCCTCATAAAAATGGACAAAAGGACCTTGGTAATCTAATGCAAGAAACACTAGAGGCATATAGGTCAATAAGAATGCAAACAGAAGCATTCTTTTATCCACATGTGTCCAGACATTTCCTACATTAGATCGACATGAGTATTTTTTCCATAAAAAAATTCCAGAAAAATATGAAGTCAAGACTCAAAAGAATGATGGTAGAATTCTGACCATTGAATTCTTACAAAAAAAAAAAAAATAAAAAATAAAAAAATTCTAACCATCGATAGTTAGGAAATTATCTAGATTGAGATTAAATTTTGACTCAATACATTTCAATATTACTCTAGAATATTGCTACTATTTTGAAAAAGGTTCCATGGTTCCAAGTCTACAAATTGCAGCTTCATCTAAGCACACAAGTGGGAAAAAAGAAATTTGACCATTGGTGATGTCACCCTATGCTCCCAATCCTTATTAATCAAGTTAAAAAATGTCCAACTAATTCAATGAAGAATTAAAAAATTTTGAACCAATGGATAAAGTATAATGGATGAAGGCAAAGCTGAGTCATAGTTTGCCATTCTCGTTGACAACAATTGGAACACAGGTACCTATATCGATCTTTTCTCACTATGGGCATTACCGGGGTACACCTCACCTTGGAAATTATTAGTTGAATCTTCACCAAAGAACCTTCTAAAAAGGGGAGGCAAATAGTCAATTTCAACGTTCTATTGTTCTGTCTAGAACTCCAGATTTGGCGGTGACGATTACAAGGCCAGAACATGGGATGGAATCATAGGAGTCTGTTATTGGGGTTGACCTCTCCACGTTAGACTTCATCATTTTATTTTCCGTATTTTTTAAAATGGAGAATTCTCACTTATACGTTTGGTAATCATTGAGAAAAATGTTTCTGATATTTTTTTCTTTTGTGAAAATAAAAAAAATGAAATAGAGCGTTTGATGTTAATTTGGTGTTTTTCAATTTTTTTACCATGGAAAGGGAAAAAATCGCTAGAAACATAAAATGATAGAATGATGAGACCTTGTTTCATTATTTTGGTTTCGTTTCAAATTTAAAAAAAAAAAGGTGAATGATTAAGATAATCATTCTTGAAACAAGTTCATGAAAGACTTTTTTTATTATTATTATTTTAAACGGTATTTTGACATCGGAATTGAAAATTCCGTTTTTGATACAAAATGTTGTTTCTAGAACTGAATGACTACCAAATACAACCTTAGAGTAAAATTGTATTTGATAGTCATCCAAAAAAAATATTTTTGGATTTTTTTTTCGTTTAACGGGAACAAGAAAAAGAATCTTCCGTTTGATATCTACAATTCATTTTTTTATTTTTTCGAAACGAACAAGATGAAAAAAGTCAGAAACGAGAAATGCTGGAATATAACTAATATGATAACTATATTATAATATTTGAGTTTCGTTTCAAAACGGAATTTTGTCATAGAAATGAAAAATTCTGATTTTAACATAAAACATCGTTTCTAAAACAAAATGATTACCGCAGCCTTAACTCTTCTCCCTAAGTGGGGAGTTCATTTAGATTACGATTGGTAATTATCTGGAAAAAAAAAAAACCTTTCTACTATTTTATTGTTTTATGGGATCTTCTGTTGGATGTTGACAATTTCTTTTCTTTTTCCCCCCCTTTTTTTTTTTTTCAATAAATCAGATAAAAAAATGTCAGAAATGTAACGGTATTCCAATATTTAAGTTTTGTTTCGAAATGAAATTTAACACACAAAAAAATGACTACCAGGAGCATTATAGAAGAGATCCCAATTTCCAACTCCCAATCTCCGAAATCGAACACAAAACGCATGTTCACTGTTCCACACGTCATGAGACTCACGACTTCAGGACTTTAGTATATGTAGAAATACCAGGATACCTCTGCACACAGATATTAATGGCGGTTTTGCTTTATCTTCTTCTTGGGCCCCACTCTATAGACTATTCTTCCATACCGAGTTCGACTATAGTAGTCTCCTCTGATCCATCTAATATTTATACTTCTCATAACTCCTTCGATCCTTCAAACATTGACCCTTTAGAACCGGTATACTTTAAACGATTCTTTCCTCCATTTCCCCAATAAGAACTGCTAAATTCTTACCAATTTGGATGAACCTTCATCCTTTCTTTTAGTCTTCTTCTCTGAGCGACACTTGGAGTTTGATTATTTACTTTGATCAGTTGATCCGCCACTACCACCACCTTCTCTGCTACTCCTGAATCGTTTACGCAGAGGACGAAAGGATTTAAGATTTGCTTTGGTGTTTGTTACTGGGTTACTACTTTCTGATAGTGAAAGGATCACAAGACCATGCCGAGTTGTAAACTTGTACGGCTTCCCAGTCTCCGAGAGAAGGTCGAGGACACCCTCTCTGCTCACCGTAACCAACTCGTTTCACTCCTTTCCAGGTTCGAATTTCATTTCTTCACGATTTCTCTTTCTTTTCTTTTGTTCATTCATTCTTGTTCTATAAATATCTGTGTTGGCATTTGAAAAGGTACGTCGCTGAGGGGAAAGGGATTCTGCAACCCCATCATCTTCAAGACGCGTTAAACAACGTTGCTGGAGAAGATAAAGGAGAGGAGAAGCTTGCTGATAGCCCCTTAATCGAAGCCTTAGAAGCCGCGCAGGTGTCTTTACACTTCTGCTCTTACTGAATGAATTACATCTGGGTTTTGTTATTTCTGTTTCACTGGAATCTCCATTGCGTTTGTTTTAGGAAGCAATAGTTCTTCCGCCGTTCGTCGCTATAGCAATTCGTCCAGCGCCCGGCGTTTGGGAATTTGTTCGTGTTAATGTTGATGAACTCAGTGTTGAACAATTGAGTGTCTCTGAATATCTTCGCTTCAAGGAGGAACTTGTTGATGGCGAGTAAGCACTTGTTATCTTCTCTTCTCAATCCTTCTCTGAATTGTCTGTCTCTTATTAAACTCCCTAATTGAAATTTTTGATGTTTAAAATTTTGTTTCAGACAAAATGATTCTTTCGTGCTTGAACTCGATTTTGAACCCTTCAACGCGTCGTTTCCTCGCCCAAGCCGGCCTTCGTATATCGGCAACGGCGTTCAATTCCTCAACCGTCACCTCTCTTCGGTTATGTTCCGTGACAAAGACTGTTTGGAGCCTTTGGTTGATTTTCTCCGAGACCACAAATACAAGGGACAAGTAAGTCTGCAATCGCATTGCTCTGTTTCTCCTGGTTCCCTAATTTCTCTGCCTTTCCTCTTTAAGTTGAGTTTTCTGCACCCATCTTCTAGTTCACTGTCATGGCTTAACAGTTCCAAGCCTAGCTTCCCAACCAGAAGATATCAAATACAACGGAGAGGGGAAAAGATAGAATCAACTGGAAAGGACGGGCAAACTCTGGTGTTGAACAGCTTTGTTGCCTTGTAAACTTAGAGCTGACTAATGTAACTTAAATTAATACTGTTTGCAGGCAATGATGCTGAATAATCGCATTACCAGTGTATCCAGACTCCAGTCTGCCTTGGCAAAGGCAGAGGACTATCTTTCAAAACTCCCGCAAGAGACGCCTTATTCTGATTTTGAGCATAGGTAAGCCGTTTAATCCATGTTTATGTGCCCCTGCCTCTTTGGTTATTCCTGTTGTATTGTCTGTCATTTGTTTGTAAGGGTTTCTATTGCCTAACTGATTCATGATTCAATTGCTTAGAGTAGTTTGTTTCTCATTTATGGTTCATTCCCTCATGAGCAGATTCCAGGAATTGGGTTTTGAAAGGGGTTGGGGTGATAATGCAGAACATGTTTCAGAGACAGTACATCTACTCTCTGACATCCTTCAAGCTCCTGATGCGTCTGTTTTGGAGACCTTCCTTGGGAGGATTCCGATGGTGTTCAATGTTGTCGTTCTATCCCCACATGGATACTTTGGCCAAGCAAAAGTCTTGGGTTTGCCTGACACTGGTGGGCAGGTATTATCATCAATGCTTATGTTTCTGGACCATATACGGACTGCAAAATGAAATTCCTTGTTGCATCTTTTTTTTTTTTCGGTTTAGCGTGCAATCTATATTCAGTTGTTTGTTATATATCTGATTATTTATCTCCACTTATGTGTATTAAATTGACATTTATCTGTCTGCCGGTCATTGTAATGTTCATGAACATCAGAATGACATTATGCTCGGATTTTGTAATTATTGCACAGGTTGTTTATATACTGGATCAAGTGCGTGCCTTGGAGAGTGAAATGATTTTGAGAATAAAGAAGCAAGGCTTGGATATTACTCCCAAGATCCTCGTGGTATGTATATTTCCATTGTTTCTCACAAGATACGCCTGATAATTAGTATCCTCTACTTTGTTTCCTATAGGCTGTCTTCATGGTTTTCCATCTAATACTTCACTAATGGTCGGTGTAAGGTGACGCGACTAATACCTGATGCAAAAGGGACTACATGCAACCAACGTCTTGAGAGAATTGGTGGAACAGAAAATACATACATTTTGCGGGTGCCATTTAGAAGTGAGAAAGGGATTCTTCGTAAATGGATATCAAGATTCGATGTATGGCCTTACCTGGAAAGGTTTGCCGAGGTATAATCTTTTTAACAATGACAGGTTGGACTGTTCCTTCACTCCATTTAGTAATGCTTCAGAAGTTGACACTTTTTGTTGGATGTGGGTTTCTCTGTATCCAAGTTTTTTGCTTGTGAACTGCATTTTATGGCTTGATGAAACAGGCTGAAACTGCTAGAAACTTTGGATCATATTGAAGATGTGGAATTTAAAAAAAATACATATCCTTAATCTTAATTCAAAAGCAATTGGTTAGCCTTTTGCATATCAAGCATGAACAATTTGCAACTCCCAATACACAGTCAAAAAACAGTATTAAAATTTAACATATTTGTTAAATAAACATGTTGCCCTTGGCAGATTTGGGTATTTTGGAACTGAGGATGCTTACCTTCCAACTGCTTTGTTGCTAGGAGTGTTTATGATTGATTGTTCTCCCCTGCCCCCTATGTGAAGGTCTACTGTCCAACTATTTTATTTCTTTAATTAATTGTTATTTTTTGTAAGATTCACTGCTGCTGATATTACATGTTCTTTGGCTCAAATATTAGAAACAATAATGTTAAGAAACACCAGGGAGAGATGTATGTAGTCCCTACCCCTGCTTTCTCTAATGAATTGAAGAGACATCTGCTCTTAGGTATACTGAAGATAAAATGGAAATTTGTTTTCTTTTCATACCATACCAAAAGGTTTCATCGCAATTTTAAATGCTTACTTCATCAGTAATTAGGCAATAAGGTACTCTGCATTGAGTCATGTAAGAATGTGTAAATTTATACATGCAGATAATGAGGTTTCCATATTTATTTCCAGTAGTTTCTCTTAGATTCTACATAGAGTTTATGATTTTCTTTTTGTTGCTTCATTATAGAAGAAAATAATTTCTGAGAACTAGCTGCAGCACATATCAAATAGAATTTTAGGGAAAAACTTTCCCACGACAACAGTGCAATTCCCTCTCACATAGTTCTCTCTCTCTCTCTCTCTCTCTCTCTCTCCTGCTCTGGATATGTGGGCCTCATGTGGATGAAGCTTTTTTCAGTACAACCATTGGTGTGGTGTGCAGATTCCTCCACACTCTGGCATCGTGGGGAATCCTCTCCATCATTTTAATATTCTGCAATTTGATTGAAGTAAAATAAACTGAAAAGCTATTATCTGTTTGCAGAAGTACTCTGTTTGGTATGAGTGTGTGTGGGTGGGGGGGTGTTTGATTTCATGTTTATGGGGTATCTCTAACAGTTGAATGTTGTGATTAGGATGCGGCAAGTGAAATTTCTGCCGAGTTACAGGCTATTCCAGATCTGATTATTGGCAATTATAGTGATGGGAATCTCGTTGCATCATTGTTGGCTTATAAGCTTGGAGTCACACAGGTCTTTTATAATTATCTGATTGCATGTTTATGCTTACCATTGTTAGTTAATCTATCAAGAACCAAATTTTACATTGGAATTTTGAATGGTTTGTGTGCAGTGTACAATTGCACATGCACTGGAGAAAACAAAATATCCAGATTCAGATATATATTGGAAAAAATATGAGGACAAGTACCATTTCTCATGCCAATTTACTGCTGATCTACTTGCCATGAACCATACGGACTTTATAATCACCAGTACATACCAAGAGATTGCAGGAACGTAAGTCCATTATTTAGTTTGTTAGATATCCTAATGAATTCTCGTGCATGCATATTTATTTGTCTTACCTTCTGTTGGCATATACTGTTATTTCGATATGCAAATCCTTATGCTATACTGTGGACTGACAAAAGAACAATTATAAATCCTCTAATTATTTAATTCATGCTCACTTTTTACTGTCCTTTGACGTAGTACTCCCAAATTCACATGTATGTAATCTAATCTTCTCCTGAATTATGCTATGTATTTGACTGTTCTTACTGGTTACTTCAGTAACCCTTGTGTGGTTGAAAATGGATTCAATTTTTATTCCTGGAATGGGGACTTTATTTAATAGTTTTCCATGTGAACCTCTAGTTGTTGTTGTTGTGGTTTTTTTTTTCCCCCATAATTGTCATTCTTTACAACCAGTATTTGTATGTGGATTGCTTCCAGTATTAGGGCTTAAATAGCCTACTTTTTGATTGATTAATTGATTACAATTTTTATTGATTATTATTTTAGTTGTCCAAGACATTATACAATTTGTAGTGTTGTATGGCTAGAGCTTCAGTAGTCCCAATGACTTAGCAAAACCTCTGTTTCATGATGTGCTGAACACTAGGAGACTCGTAAGACTGGTTAGTTCACAAGTTCTTATATGTTAACTTTCTCAAACCACATTAACCTGAAACTTTGATTAGGAGTTATTCATGATGACCATCAGACATATGAAACAATGTTCTCAGACCAATCATGTTGCCTTCCAGTTCAGACATAGAAGCTACAATCTACAAGTCAGGAAAGTAGTCAACCCCGAAAGCTCTACTGAATTCAATTCCATGATGAACCCAGTGAAGTCATCAATTTCTACCAAGTCCACCATTAGTTGTAATTATGGCTCATAGATGTACATTCTACTGAGACATCCTTGGATGTTGATCAAGATAACTCTGTTTTGTTGGTATAATTGCTGTCAAACATGGAAGGACCACTGGTTTATCTCTCCATCGAATCAAATTAGCCAAAGATATGCTTTCATGAGCCTATTCCAGAGTTTCAATCAGATCCTGCCTGTATCCAGGCCAGGAAATTAAAAACATAAATCCAGTAGCCCAAACAAGATGTCAAATAGGAACATCCATGCATACCCCCATCGCCATAGCCATAGATGTAGGGGTTTTGAGAATATGCTTCAAGGATCCATGCATACCCCCATCGCCACAGCCATAGATATAGGGTTTTTGAGAATATGCTTCAAGGACCAATAGTTAACATGGTGCTCTTGGGTGGTTTCACACTTTCACAAGAATGAGGAGCAATGGGTGATCTAGAACGATCTCTTGTTCTTATTATAATATCATGATTGGATTTGCATATGCTTGGTAAAATGAATTATCTTCTCCTTTGAAAATAATAAAAAAGGGTAAGTGCTCAATAGGAACATGAGAAAAGTGACTGAATTGGCCCTAGTTACTCTTTGGAACCAGAGTAGAACGAGCAGGTTCTCAAATGAGAAACAAGGATCCTATGTCTTCGAAGGAGTTGACTGATCCTTATCATTTAATATAGTAGTAATAATTTCATTTAATATAGTAGTCATTATTTCTGTATCTTTATATCGATGCCCATACTCGGTACATATTTTTTTATAGCCCCATGCTTTCTGTATAATATGTGGAATTTATCTGCAGTTATAAAAAAATTTACCTCAAATTAATCCTTTCATGTTCTATCTTCCCCCTGTTTCCCTTTGCCCCTCGGTATGTTACTTCATGGTTTGCTTATGTATTTTTTCTTTGCTATTCTAGTATTCTTGTTGGGTAGATTCATGAAACTGGTTATCTTCACACATCGGTATCCTTTGTTATATTTTTTAACTGAGTTTTTTAAGTCCATAAATTGTAAAGATATTAGTACTGGATGCATCACAACATTGTTTTCCATGATTGTGCCTTGCTGTGATGTTGCCTAATTGCATAATGGCATATTGGTAGTTGGAGGTGCTTACATGTTAGTGCAATAGTGGTTCAGTGGTTCTGCTTCTCTCAAAGATTTCTTATCTTGTATCCTCCTTTTTTTCCAGCAAGAATACTGTTGGGCAGTATGAGAGCCACTTGTCTTTCACTCTTCCAGGGCTCTACCGAGTTGTTCATGGTATTGATGTTTTCGATCCAAAGTTCAATATAGTTTCCCCTGGGGCAGATATGGCCATTTACTTTCCATACTCAGAGAAGGAACAGAGACTTTATGCATTACATGATTCAATTGAAAAGCTTTTATATGATCCTGAGCAAAATGATGAGCACATGTGAGTATGTTTTGACTTTACCTTCTCTAATATCAGAAGTATATTTAATTTCATTACCCACTACTCCTGGAAGAAATGAATAGAATGATTCCACGACTGCTCTTCCACATTGATGTTCTAAAATCAAATAAATAAATTTTGAAAAATGATATTTGCTTTTTGGTTTTGATTGCTCAAGACTTTTCGTTGTTCGTGTAGCATTCAGTTATAGCCAATTCTAAAACCACTCACATTTAATAAAGGTGAATCCTGTCCTGGTATTGAAGTGCAACCACTAAATGGAATGGCATCCCAACCATGTCTAGCTTGCTCTTGTGCACATACTAGTAGCATCTTCCCTTTCAATTACTATTAAACCTCACATCTTTTAGCTGAGTCAGTTCAGTAACTCTGCCTGTTTAATGTTATAGAGTTCAGGAACATTTTGAGTGTGGCCACAGTATTCTATATGGTCTAGTGTACCAAACATGAATAATTGGTGGTTGGGTCTGACCTAAAAGAATCAGGCCGACTGGATGTTTCTTTACCATCTGGATCTATACAAGTTTTCTGAGCCTTTATTGAAAAATTTTTTGGGTGAATAATATAATTCATTACCAAGAAGAAGAAGAATATACAAGACCCCTATGAAGGGGGAAAAAGAAGGGGAACAAGAGCCGCCCTCAGGGGAGAGAGGTGCCCCGAATCAAGGATGGGGAGAGGCCCCAAGATGCAACAATGTGGCTATTCCTAGGGGAGGCAATACAACTTTTGGAAACCTTAGAGGCCTTAGCTTTAACATCAAAGGAGATGGAATCCCAAATCCAATTGAGAGTATGAGAAAGCCTTTATTGAAATTGCTTGTTCAGTTTTGGAAATTTTATGAGTCGGATATGCTAATGTGTGCTGTATTATGCACATAATAATCATGTATTGTCGGGTTTACATGGCTTTGTTTAATAGAGATGGAATGTCTGAGTCTGATGTTCAGCTCCCACTCAATTCCTGGAGAATTAGGATCATTTAAAAAATTCTGTACTCAGTGAATCAACATGATCAGATGATTTCTAACCACCCGATCTATGAGTCACTTTTGGAAGTCCCAAGAGGCTGCCTCGAAAATTTTCAAATTTAAAAAAAACAATGCAGTGGGACTTTTTTGTTAAATCTGAATTCTAGCAATCTCTTGGGTTCGACCATTCTAACATTCCTCTATCATGAGACAGAAAGCAAGTGTCCCAGACCTTAACAGATTGGGGCCTCATACCAAGATATTGCCGGGATTGAAATCAAATCTGCAGATAATACATTGAATAATCTTAAATGAGAAAGAATGCAACATGGGAACTATATTTAAATTTGATCCACTCCTATCCTTATTGAGAAGAATGTAAGTTATCGGATGTAGCTGTCCTAAGTTACTACCAGTTGATCTCACTAATATTTTAATTTCCTGTTACAATCAATTATTAATATTTTCAGTTATTAATCTGAATTTCTATGATACAGTGGAATATTGAGTGATCGATCGAAGCCCATCATCTTTTCCATGGCTAGACTTGACAGAGTGAAAAATATGACTGGCCTGGTTGAGTTCTATGGTAAGAACGCCAAATTAAGGGAACTTGTAAACCTGGTTGTGATTGGTGGTTTTATTGATGTGAAGAAGTCCAGTGACCGCGAAGAAATTGAAGAGATTGGGAAGATGCATTACCTCATAAAGAAATACAAGTTGGATAACCAGTTCCGTTGGATATCTATCCAAATGAATCGAGCGCGCAATGGTGAGTTTTATCGCTACATTGCTGACACAAGAGGTGCCTTTGTTCAGGTAAGTAGTGTTGGTTTTCTTCTTTAACCATTTTCTCTCCACACACCCCTCACACAGAAAAAGTGGCATTTTTTTTTCTTTACCCCTTTTGACTTTGCTCTTTTGCTTCATTACAGCCTGCTTTCTATGAAGCTTTTGGGCTTACTGTTGTTGAGGCCATGACTTCAGGCCTTCCAACATTTGCAACTTTTAATGGAGGTCCTGCTGAGATAATTGAGCACGGTATCTCAGGCTTCCATATTGATCCATATCACCCTGATCAAGCAGCTGAACTTATGGCTGGATTCTTTGAACAGAGCAAGAAGGATCCCAGCACCTGGGACAAGATCTCTGAGGGAGGACTGAAGCGAATTTATGAAAGGTCTATCCTTTCCTGCCTGATTCAGTTGCTACTTAAAAACACTTTGCCTATTTTTGTATGGGATTGCTGGTGCAATCTTGATATCCCTTAGTTACCGTGTCATCTTACAATTTTGCAGGTACACATGGAAGAAATATTCTGACAGGCTATTGACATTAGCTGGAGTGTATGGCTTCTGGAAGTATGTGTCAAAGCTTGAAAGGCGAGAGACCCGGCGCTATCTGGAGATGTTCTACATTTTAAAGTTCCGGAATCTGGTGAGAGAATTTTCCTTTGAATACTAACAGTGACCAAGGTGTACCGAAATGACGATAAAATTTAAAGAATGCTGCTTGCTTTATGCCCCATTGTGAGAGCTTAGAGTGGCATGAGAAGCAACAATTGCATACTTTGGCTGTTGTCCGCATCAACAATAACTCAGAAAAACAAATTGAAATGGATGCTTAAGAGTAAATAGTTATGCTTTACCATGATATATTGATTAATTTACACGGAGAACTGTTTCACCTTACTTGAATTTCTTTTTTCAGGCAAAATCTGTTCCACTGGCAGTTGATATCTAGACCAGGAGCAGTTTCGCATGGTTATTACAGAATTTGAATAAAGTTCTTTGTGAATGTTCCTTGAGGATACTTTTAAGCTCCCAAGTAATTTTGTGTGTAACAAGAACATGTTGTATTTCTCAAATGATTCCTTGTGAATCCGCGGCTACAGTTCATCTTCAAGCTACTTGCCTTGAAGAATGTATGTACATTTTCTTGTAGGTGTTGAATAGATTGTGCTGAGTACCATGATATTGATATCACTCATCATAATCATTTTTTGGGTCTTTATAACTAATGTATGTTGGCTGCAAGAGTCTTTCCCCCATTGTAGTCTTTCTTTAGCACCAACAGTCGACAAATCTCCAAGTATTGGTTCTAGGAAAAAAAAAATATTTTTGGATGATCCATTTTTAGGTTGTGAACAACATTTCTGTTAAGATACATTTGTGATTTGTGTTGAATTGCTCCATTGATCACATAAAAAAAAAAATTCTGGTTGTGTGATTACTGTGACTTCAGCATCAAGTGTTTGCGGCAGTTCCTCTTCTTGTATATTTTGATCATTTACGGCATTCATTACCAACCATTAGGGTTTCAAGAAACCCTTTTCATGGTATAATTAGAACCCTTATTTGGAGGATGGGCCAGGCTGGATTGGGAAGAATCCAAGTAGCCTCTTGACAGATCAGGGCTGGTTTGAAACCGGTTCTGATTTCTGTGGTGGGAGGCAAGTAAAGCTTCACAATCTCATTTGGCAATGTACTGGACTGACATGTGTCAGGTGTATATGCCTCGATAGTGGGAAACAAACCCGACCCAATTGCCCTCAAAGCCTCCCCTAATCCCATTTACACAGGAAAGTCGTTCCCGTCATGCGACAATTTGCCAGAGAACAGTGATAAAGTAATCGATCAATGGGTTCTCTGGGGCTTCTAGGAGAGCTGAAAACTTGAAACAGATGAGTTGAGAGGCTGTGGAATGTCTTCTGGTCGCTTCAGTTTGCTTTATCAGATATACTTTAAACCCTTTTGGGAGTTTTTTTTGGGCTTCACAAAACTGAGCTCTTCTTCTCCTCCTTTATTTTAACTTTGGGTTATGGTGGTGATTCATGGTTGGTGATCTGATATAAATATAGGGTTAGCCGTCCAAGTTGTGACTTGTGAGTCTTCTTGCTCCTGCTGCCATGGCAGAGAGGAGATGAGGAGTTCTGACACCACCTCCCAATATGATGTTCTCTCCGGAAGATATGAGTGAAGAGAGAGAGAGATGATGGGTGCTGGTCGTCTCCTTCTGGGCCCTCATAGCACATGGGCAACTCTTTATTTCCTTTGTCTCGATTTTCTTCCATATTCTTTCTCTGATTAGTCTCCCACTCTGGTCGCTACTATGAAAAACGGTCAAATATACTCAAAACACACACCAACGGTCAAATATCTTACTAAATTAATGGGTTTTGTTATTCTCTAAAAAGGACACAACTCCCCCAACTCTCCCAGGAAGAAGATGATAACCTTTGACTCATTTAATTGCAATTATGATAAGCTCTGTTACAGCCAATCCACTTATCCCTTCGTCTTCTGTTAATGGTATCAGTTAAAATCTGTCTGTATCAGTCCGATACGAGATCAAAACCACTATTTTCGATATAGAAAAGTAGAACTCTAACTAACATTTGTCAAATGAAGAGGGAACCCCGTTTACATTTAAGACGCCGTTCCCGGCACGAAACGTACACCCCGATGAGGACGACACAACAAAAGCAAATTACAGAAACCCCACTGGCCCTTACCCATGTTCCTCTATCCTATATCCTAATACAATAATATATAAAGTATACATCACCCATAGTCCACTTTTTTTACTAACTCTGACTTAGAAAGACAATACAGAGAGAGACAGAATAGGATCCGGTGCAGATTGGACTAGACCCAGTTGACGATGGGCTCGAGACATTTGGGTCTCTCTGGCCCGAAACCCGATTACCCTAAAATAAGAAAAGGAAACTTGGAAAAGGTAGGCCATGGCTGCAGTTTTCTTCATAGCTGGCCAAATGAGTGAGCAAGATAAGCTAGTGCTCCCACAAGAGGTGCATTGATGTAGGTGGCCGGCTCTGATTGTTCATAATCGGATCTCTGATCCGGGAATCGATCGTGAAGGTCAGGTCCACCCACGATTGCCCCGATTAGTATGTTGGGATTTGGTGATGCAGAGTTCATGACACTAAAGCCAGCGGAGCATGGGATCTTCCTTGGATGTGCAGCAACGGACGGCAGCGATGAGCCCCGATGATGTATCCTTTCTGGGTACCTGGCACCGTACCCCACCATGTAAGACATCCTCAATGGGTTCTGCCCCAGCAAGTAATCCACCTGGCGCCGCAAATTAAACAATTATCACTAAATGTCAATAATAAAATCTGTCGTCGGATCCGCGGTTTTGTTTCATCGAGCGGGAGCGGATCCGCTGTTCATCCGGATCGGAAACAAGCCGATTCCGGACCGCGAATTAACGATGGTTAAAAAACGAAAAACAAACCTGTCTCTTAGCAATGGTGCGGAGCTTCCTTGGAGTGACAATGATTCCACCGCAAGTGGCGAAGGTGTGGGCGGAGGTTAAGTACTTGGCGTATGTTAGCAGGAGGAAAGATGTGGATGTCACATACTGCATGTTGCTGTCACTCATCCTGTACAGAAGCCCCCCTGTTCAAGTGTTCATCAGAGCATACCCTTAAAACTAGCCGTTACAAAAATCACAGAGAGAGAAAGGAATAGAGAGAGAAAGAACCCACCTGGGGTGTATTAAGCTTGGGAGAAAGACTTCCCTGGTATGAGGGAACAAATGAAGTTATCGGCATGTCCTTTGTAATCGCGGAGAGATTGAACCTTTTGGACTAAAAATGACTGAAAACAGAGTTCCGAGACAAGAAAAATGAAAACCAAGTCAGTAACCATAGAGGAAGGGGGTGGGGGAGAGGAAGAAGAAGAAGAAGAAGAAGAAACAAAATGGGACCTTTGAAAGAAGAATCCTCGCTCCAACATGCTTGTTATCCCACCCAAATATATTGTCACCCTCGTCTGCTCCTAAGGTCTGCCCATTGACTTGAATGTAGTTCAAGTAAGAAGGATTTTTGGTGGCTCTATGTAACCACGCAGCTCCCCACAACAGTTCATCCTTCAATAATGGCGAAAATAAAAAAGAGAATGTTCAGGCCAGAGTTCACCAAAAAGGGGTTTTAATGGAGGGGAAAGTGAGTTCAATGTTACAGAGGGAGTAATTGCTAACCTGATAGCCTGAGAAGGAACAGTAATACGGGCAGACATCTTTTCTCAATCCATTACTGTAGGAGCCCCTGTATTTGTCAGCGAATCCAAACACCTGTAAACCCATAAAACAGAATTTCTTTCTAATCCAAGTTTTGTTCTTAAATCAGAGCTGACATTACAAATGAAAAGGCTGTGATTTACCCTAATGGCTCTTGTGATTAGAAGCTTGGAATAATATGGGTCGGATCTTCTGAAGACCAGAGATGCAGCCGCAAGAGCGGCCGCAGTTTCAGCAGCTACTTCAGTTCCAGGAGTGTTTTTGTCGATCTTTAATACATTTCTTGGAGTATCCATATCTTCAGGCCTTTCCCAACAAGCATGGTCCTTGCTAGCATCACCAACCTACAACAAAATCAAAACCCATCTTCACCCCCTCTGTTTATATCTCATTTCCAACACTACAAAAGGGGGAAACAAACCTGAACATAAATAGTGTCTGGATGGGCAGTGGCTTTGAGAAGGTAATCGGTAGCCCAACGAATGGCTTCTCTTGCATTCTGCAACTCTCCCTTCATCAACCCACCAAACTCTATAACACTCCATGAAAGCATTGTCGTCGTGAAAGCCATGGGGAACCCAAACTTCACATTGTCCCCTGCGTCGTAATATCCTCCAACCAAATCAACCTGCATTGTTCCACCGAGATGAGAAGAGCCAGTTAATATTTCACATGTCAACAAAAATGAAAGAAGAGAAAGGAAAAATACAGAAAACAGAGCATGAGAGAGAAGGTTAAGGTTCGCACACGCATAGCCGAGCCATCTGAGAGACCAGAGTCTCTTCTCCATGATAGCCTCTGGTTAGAAGGGAGCTTGCCAGACCTCTGCCCTTCAAAGAAGAGGATGGATTTTGAGAGAGCATCTCTGTAGTTTTGTGTGGCAATGCGACGGTGGTGGGGATGGTTAAGGTAGTGTTGTACTGGTAAGGCATTGCAGAGAAGCAGAGACACTAAGAAACAGAGGAGGATCAGAATAGAGGAGGAAGAAAGGGAAGCAGAAATAGCCATTAGGGCTGCGTAACTAACCCAACTACCCCAACCGCTGTTAGTTCCCCCGAGATTGAGAACTCTGTTATTTATAAGCCAAAACTGAGAACTGCCTCTGCAACTCCTGCTCTTTCTCTCTCCATCAGCTTCTCTTTTTTCCTCCTTTTTTTCTTTCTTTTCTATCTGCTTTTTTTCTCGATTAGAGAACCTACCTATGGAAATACGACACGTGGAATACTTTCCCAGTGTTAATTACAGGTAGGGCATAGCTACTTTTGTATTTACTAGAATACCCTTATTAGTCTTAAAAAAAATATATCCTTTTTTATTTTTGTTTTTTTTTTTCAGCAATACCCCATTAAATTTTCCTGTCCTTCTAATAAGAGAAAATTTCACTTACATTAATGACCCATTAGAAGCAACCCCAACCTTTCTATTTTTTAATGCTTTTTGCTAGCATATTTCATTCATTGTTATCATATTTTTTCAATTAGTTTGTACTGGAACGAATTAACTTCAAAGAAAGGGTAATAAATGCGAGAACTTTTGTGTGAAAAAATTGCCACTTAATGGTTGTAGTTGGTCTTATTTTAGTGGTCCACTTAATTTTACCATGTGGTAAATTAATTTAATAATTCTTACTATTGGATATGAAGTAGATGGTCTAGACATGCTATTTGTAAAATTTAGATACAAATAGCATATCATGTTTTCTGTCATGTATTATTATACATCTTCTATAAGAACAATTATATTTTCCTACATCTGAGTATATATATATATATATATTATTTTTTTTTAGGGATTGTGGGGGTGGGAGGGGGTTTGGGAGGTAGGCCCTGGAGGGTGTTAGAACGTGTTAGATTTGTGAATTGATATATCTAATTTGGCCAACTAGATATATTTTGTTCAATTTGTATAAATTGTATTTATTAGGGTTTTAAAAATGGGGGAGAGTTCTGCGATATTAATTATTAGGGTGGGTGATTATGATACTACTTATATGGAATGGAATCACCCAAGCCAAACCAATGGGAGCATGAGAAGAAATGCCCCATGGATTGTATACAGGGAGTCCTCATGACAAAGGGAAGAGCGTGAGATGGTGCATGAGCTAGTAGATTGGTCATCATTTTACCTAACCATTAACTACTTTTTCTACCAAAAAAAAAAAATCTGTTTCACTGGGGAAGAAAAGGAATTAGAAGGTAATGATGGGCATTACTTATGTGAGACTAACAAGTGGCATAATGGAGTTCAGCAATGAAGTACAACAAAATATCTTATACTATAATGCAACAAGGTCATTTCATGTGGAAAAGAGAGAGAGAGACACATATGTGCTAACAAACCATGCCCCAATAGATTAGAAGTTCCAAGGATTTGGGATTAGATTAATTGAATTGGCTGAGATTGATCCCAAACCAAGCGACTCAAATCGAGATTTTAAAGGGTTTTTTCACCAGTTTTGATAACCCGATGCCAATTCCCCTTACTTGAACCATGTCATTGATTGCTTATACTTTGAGATCTGGATACTACATTATCACCACGCCCAATCTATATGGTTTTTACATAATGCATTCTCCATTTTAAGCTTTTCAAAGGTCAAAAACAATCAAGTGACAGTTGCTGGGCAGCTTGGTTTGGAATTTGGATTGGAGAACTTTTATATTCGTATTGGGAGTAAAAAGAGATCCAAAAGGGAAGGCATATCCAACTGGAACTGATCTCTTTGGGATTGGAGGAATCCCCCAAAAGGGTCCTTTGCTTCTTTCTTTTACTTCTCTTTCATCTTTATCTTCATTTTCATGTTTACTACTATTGAAACATCCCACATCACAAGAGGAAGAGGGTCATAATCACTGGGGATCCTCATGGTTAAATTTCCTAAGAAGTTCCTCAGCAAAACAAACCAAGCCAATGTCTGAGTTGTAACAAAAAAAAGAAAGAAGATGATAAGGGAGTGATGAGATCCCAACTGTCTTTAAGACATTATGTAATCCTCTCTTCAACGACCAAAGTTGCCCACATAGGCATGTGCATTTTGGCATATGTAGACAGGCTTGATAGGGGAAAGGGGATATAAGATAATGGGAAATGGATATCTCTTGTTGGAGATCTTGGAAGGCATGAAGAAGCATAACCCAAATCACAAAAGTTCGATCAGGATCTAGATCTGGGTGACGCAGATAGGGTTGGATTAAATCGGTCGTAATCATTATAGATTTTGTCTAAAAAACCTATTGGAATTGATTAGGATCAAGCAATATAAAAACAAAATGAAACAATCATAAGGACTACTCAGATAATCACAATACGTGGTTCAATAAAGTGCCTAAATACATGAAGAAATTAGAGGAGTTTTTTTAACAATAGAGAAAAGGGTTACATCCAGAAATCTGATCATCTGCTTTGGGAGAGCGACCTAGAAAAAAAGGGTCAGAGAGGTGCTCTGGCCAAGAGGCTCCGATGCTTAAGTCAGTTTTCAGACAACAAATACATTATTAGAGTAGTAGAGAAAAAGTGTGTGAGAGATTGACCTCTTTTCCCTTTTATGTGGTAGATGAAATGAAACCCTAATCCTCATAAGGGGTGAAATATCTTATTTGCCCTTGTGGTTAGGTTTCTTGAATTGTAAAGAGCCCCTTGATCTATGGTTAGATGCCACATGACTTACACTTGTTGGTGAAGTGATATTGTGATGTATCGCAAGCTTTCTTCCTTGCATACATAATTACAAGGAATTCACTTAACCTTTCCCTCACCCTACCAATTCAAAGGAAAAACAAAGATATACAAATCTATGAGATTATCTCTCTAGACCTCAAGCCCTATGGGTTTTTAATGGCCCTTGGGAAGTTAACTGCAATCGAAACTATAGATTTAAAGACTTCGACCCTTAACAGGGCGATTCAAATGGAAGAATATCAGTATTGATCATGGCCGGTTCTAACATGTGTAAGATCAGAATCACTCAAAATTGGTCTTAGTCGCAGCTAATTCCGATTCCAAATTTTTAAAACCTAATTCAAATTTAGGATCTCTTGTTCTTGATGGTTCTTCTTCTGCTCCTGATATTTAGTATCTCTTTAATTTCAAGATCAAGGGCCCGTTTGATAACGTTTCTGTTGTTTCTGTTCAAGAAACGACAGAAACATAAATTTCCGTTTTTAGAAACAGAAACGGAATTGAAGGTGTTTGATAAGTCATGTTTCTGAAAGTCAATAGTAATCAATGAAAGAATGGCCATGAGTCATTTCCAGAAATGACAAAACCAGTAGAACTCGTTTCGCCTGGGTCATTTCTTGAACCATAAATAAGTAAAAATTTATATTTTTATTTCTGAAAATAAGTCAAACAAAACAGTTTTATCAAACGTTTTTTTATTTCATTTCTACCTTTTTTGATACAAAAACAGCATGAACACATTTCTTGAAACATTATGAAACGGACCCCAAGTATGACACATCGCCTTCTTCCCAGTTCCTATTACTCTATTATGTATAGGCACATGGATGGGGTCGACTTCTTCTATTGAGGGTGAGGGTGACAGCCAACTCCTTTCGTGGCCTTTTTCACATGGATATCAACGAGCTCATCAGTAAGCAGAAGTAACCCACATGGGCAACAAATCTCACCTCAATTACTAAACATTACTCTACCAAAAAAAAAAACTAAACATTACATCAACCCCGTCAACATCTTTGCCTTCCCCTACTTGAGTGACTCTAAAGTCCAGAGAGAGATACCTCTTTCGACTTGTTACTCTAAAGACAACCTTACTTGGAATAAAAGATTAAGAGAGAGATTTTGATCAGCAAAATCAATAATGTCAATTTTTTTTTTTAATGGAAATAATGTGTGTAGCTTGGTAGCTTATGTTGTCCGGAAGGCCACTGCGTCTATGAGGTTTTGGATTCAAGGTTTTTTGGTTCACATCTTTGTTCTATAGAATAAAATATAAAAAAAATAAGTGTTTGACTCTTTAACTACCATGGATTTAGGGGATGGTATCGGTATTTGCCAATACTAATTTGATGCCGTGGGTATCGATCAATTTTGTCCCTACTTTTATTAAAAAGTACTGATTTTTTATTATTTTACCCCTAAAATGATACGGATAACCAATCCAAATTGATTAGGGATCAGGGATTGGTCTCATCTGATACCGATACTTGAAACCATGCTAATTGCCATCTTCATGACACCTCACTCAACCAACTCTTCTACATCATCAAGTTGGTACTCTTATATTGACTCCTCTAGCTAGAGTATAGGATTGATTAACTACTATACACTTCGTGGCTATTTTAAGCTTGTAATTCAGAAATCATGTTTAGTACATGTTCTTATGGATAAATCTCTATTGAAAAAAAAAATCCCACTTCCAATGACAAAAATTTCATTATAATAACTTTAAGGGGGTAAAAATGGGATGATAAATGGTTGAATTTCATATAAAGTTAATGTGTTCTTGATAATTACTATAAAGGAGCAAAGATACATTGATTAATAGCATATTTTCTACAAATTTTTGAGCTCTCTTATAATGTGTCCAATTGACAATTTGAAAATTATCTATACACTAATAAAAATGTATCTTGAACTCCCCTATACGTTAATTAATAGTGCAGCGTATCTTGATTAATAATATATGTTCTACAAATAATCTATAATGTATCTAGATTGAAGGACTTCTGCTTAAACAAATGCTACTGCTCACTGTTGCAGCAAAAACTTTAGCATACTCTCCGAAATTCTTTTATAAATGCTTATTCGAGGATTCAAATTAATGTATTGTAATCTCCTTTAAATATGTTCATTAATTTCTTCTTTATTTTGAACGTCGTTTTCATCTGTATTGTGATCATTTCCGATTGGAATTTTAGATGTTTTTAAAATAGCTGATTCAAAATATTATTTTATTTTTAAAATATTTGTTAGATAATTTTGTCTTTTCATATTATGTACCTAAATGACCAATATGTATGATTGTGACTATTGGAAGACATTTTGGAATGCCACATTCATGTCGTATAGGAAAATACTTGGTATTGAGTATGTCTTTTGGTGATAACTCTTACTAGTGTATTTTCCTCTCTTATATAAGAAATAATCATATCTTAGGTTTTCTCTTAACTTTCAATATTTTATTTGTTTTGTGTCCAATTGAAACAACTTTGAAATGTCCTGACATGGCCCAATAAATGAGTGCAACGACTATCGAAGGGGTCCACAAGGCTGTTGTACCTTGGAAGCTCATTCACAAGAATCAATTTGCATCATAAGGGTGTCTATCATCTTAGGCTATGTTTGGTAGTTAGAGAAGAAAAGAAATTCCTTGGGTTAAGAATTTTTCTTCGCGTTTGATATGTCTTCACCCAAGAGAAGATTCCCCTTTTCAAATTCAAAATTTTCCTTGGGAATTGTGAAATTTTCTTTTGCTCCTCCCAAATTTTTTTTGCAAAAAACACAAGAAAACATGAGAAAATATGAAAACATAATAAGACAAAAAATGAATGATTACACAATGATTTTCTGTGTCTATCTTTCTCTTAAAAATTTGAATTTTTTTCTTTTATTTTCTTTTCTTCTCTTGGAAACTAAACATACATACTCTTTTTATTTTCTCATCATTTCTTCTCTTTTCTTTTCTTTTCTTTTCTAGATTCTTTTTTCTTTTCTTTTCTTCTCTCGGCTACGAAACTTAAGGAGAGTAGTGATCAATGGCACATCTGAGTCTGAAGACTCAACCTTTTCCGTGAAAAAACACGAGCACTTGGGAGGCTACCGACAATTCATTGAGCCCGACTTCATCAACACTAGACGGATCGAGACCGATTAATGATAGAGACTATGAATAGAGCATTTCTATCATCTTAAGAAGAGTAGTGATCAATGGCACGTCTGAAGACTCAACCTCATCAATTTCTGAAGTTTCTCCATATTATACAGGTTCGTGAACCTAATTTAAATCCAAGAGTCCAATAAAGTACATTGTTTCTTTCCCAAATATAATAATGTGAATTGTATAAGAGATCCAGCGAGGAGATAGAGCATGCACTCAACACAAAGTGCTATCCTTTTTAGGTATAAAGGTATTTTTTGGGTACTATATATATTAGGTAGAGAGAGAGAGAGAGAGAGAGAGAGAGAGAGAGAGAACATTGACTGAAGTATGCCTTGAACAGGGTGGATGCAAGTTGGGATCCAATGGCGTACTAGCAAGGCTAATGGGATTTAATATCCCAAGAATAGAGCAACAGAGAATAGAGACCATAAAAAAAAGAAAGCAAAAGGAATCCAAGAAAGTGAACGAACTCAGGATCTTGTTTGTTTTTTTTAGATTAAAAAAGGGCAAAAGCAGTACAAAAAAATTCTTTGCTCTGGAAGGAAAAACCCTACTCTGCTATATGCCCTTTTTGGAAGAAAGTGTTGGCTTAAGCTTTGAGTCTGACCCTCTGTTAGTTAAAACGGGAATGGTAAAAAAACATTGTTCGGTACGGGCATGTTTTAAACGGATCAAAACGTGAACGGGACGGTCAAAAATATGGTCAAATACGATAAAAACGGGAAAAAATAAAAAACGGACGATACGTGTTTTAAACGTTTATATTTAAATAATACGGTGTCAAAAAAAGGGCAATATATAGACATAAATTGGCATAATAATTCTCTAAATACCTAGATAACAATAAAAAAAAAATAGCCCCGTTTTAAACGTTTCTATTTTAAAACGTTTCTATTTTTCAAAATCCGTTTTTTTACTGTCAAAAAAACGGGACGGCGTTTAAAACGGCAAAAAAACTTTCAATAGCCCCGTTCCCGTTTTTTACCGAATTTCTGTGAAAAATTCGGCAAACGGCGTTTAAAACGGCAAAAAAACGGGACGCCGTTTTAAACGCGTTTTAAACGCGAATTAACTAACTAGGGTCTGACCGCATGTTTGTTAGAGAGAGAGAGAGAGAGAGAGAGAGAGAGATTTGGTTTTGTTAGGAAGTCTCTTTTCTTAGGTTCCAAATTACCAAAGTATACCGAGTAGTGTTGCACTGTTGTGTGGCGTAGATCGATCCAATCCCTTTTTACTGCACTTCATTGAAAAATAAATCTTTTGGCAGCGTATAGTTGCAAGGAAAATAGAAGTTAAAAACATTTTGATTCAGAAGTTTTCTCTTGTTTTCTAAATTTTTTAATGAAGCTTGAGAGAAAGAACACCACTTGATCGTGTAATCACTCTACTAGCACCTAAGGTAATGGAATGGATAGAGATATCTTTTTACGGTATCCTGTCTCTTGAGATAGAGAGTGCAATCGGATAGACTTCCTCAAATAAAAGAAAAAAAATGACACAAAATAATATAAGAATTTTTAATTATTTAATTAAAGAAAAAATTGATTGTAATCAAGGTTGATTATAGCAAGATTGTAACCTCTTTTTTCTTTTGTCAAAAGAGGACAAACTGTCTAAGAGCATTAAATAACTTTCAAAACCTGAATTAAATACTACATGAAATAATTTGGGGAATGAGACAAGAAGGAACTTTTTTTTTTATTATTCAAGGAAAATAAAATTAAAACCGAATTAGGAGTGTTTATAAATCCTAGCAGAATTATTAATCAAACGTTCCTCAATTGTAGTATCTCTTGCCATTTTCTTTAGCCTAGTAATAAAGTGGTTGTTAGGCTTTATACAAAAACTCAGGTGATTGGAAAGTTTCTTAGTTCACCACTTTGGTGATAATAAGTTCTTCTAGATCGTCGAAAGCTAGTGTGTAATTAATTTTAGGGAGAGGATTCTCAGAGCAAGCAGCATAGAGTGGTGCACCAATGAAGTACGATGAAATAGTTTCATAAATAGGAGGGTGACAAGGTATTTTCAGAGTTTGGATCCTCACGTACATTTACCTAAACATACAATGAGGATCTAACACCTGACCCACTTCTTGCCATTATATAGGGAGGAGGGATATTTATAGAAGCAAAGG
Organism: Macadamia integrifolia; assembly: GCF_013358625.1. Taxonomy (NCBI): domain Eukaryota; kingdom Viridiplantae; phylum Streptophyta; class Magnoliopsida; order Proteales; family Proteaceae; genus Macadamia; species Macadamia integrifolia. The sequence goes on from NW_024868501.1 coordinate 125,209, forward strand.
GGATAATTATTGGATCCTCACATGTACGTCCAGGTGAACATACATGCAGTAGATTCAATTTCGCTTTTTTTATATGAGGAGGTGGGAGATAGAAAGAGGATGCTAGTGTAACCCTCCCTTAGTGGCTCAGGGAAAATTTTTCCTTATTTTAAAATAAGACGAAAGTTATCTAGTTCACCCACCAAATATCTAACATCGTGGTTTGGACTCTAGAGCACCAACCACAGAAACGGTAATACATGAAAGACACTTGTATAAGGTCCGTGATGCTTGTAATCAGTATTTTAGTTCGCAACAAAGAACTAGGGGTGCAAGTTTGGCTCTGACCACCCAAACCCGCCCTGATCCCGAACGAGTATCGACCCAGAAATTTTAGCCATGAGGGCCGGCCCGACCCTAAAATTTCTGCCCCTAAGTCAGTGTCAAGGCTGGTAAGAGTTGATGTCTTTGGCCCGCCCAGCCCGCCCTGAACCCGGCCCTAATTTTTTTCCTTGAGTTTAAGCCTTGGTTTTGGCCCTACCTGGTCATGGTTTTTGCCCCTGATGTTGACTTTGGATTTTTTGTTTTCTTAGAATGTTCTGATCTTTGTTTAATATGACAAGGGTTTTGAGATCTTTGGATTGTTTGCCTTTATTAGGATGATCTCTTTGTTTATCATGACAAATAATTGAAATTTTTTGAATTATATGCTTTCTTAGGATGATCTTCTCTTTGTTTACCATAATAGTTGGAGTTATTTATATTGTTTGAATGTTTGCTTTAGGATATTTTCCTCATGACAAGTAATTTGTGACTTTGTATTTTTTATCTCCTCTTTGTTATATATATATATATATATATATTTAGTTATTTCATATTTTGCAGGGTCAGGATCAGGGTATACCAAGCCCTTGATTGGCAAACCAAGGTCAATCAGAGTCAAGGTCAGGGCCAATCAGGATCATTCCGGCCCGACCTTAAAAAATCAGGGCCAATCAGGGTGGGTAAGGGTTGGATCTAGTTGAAGTTTTGTGGCCCTGAGTCAGGGACAGAGCGGGTTTGGGCCCAGTTAAAGCGACTCAGGATTGAGTTAGGGTTTTAAGAAACCCAGCCCAACCCGACCCTGTTGCACCTCTACAAAGAACCATATATGCATAATGTGTATTACTATAGATGTCTTTGGGTCGAAATTCTTATATTCTTAGAAAATAATAGAAGCCTTATTTATTACTAAAAGGGCTATATATATATATATATATATATATATGCTCACATCACAAAACTTATGAGATCCTTCACAAGTTTCTCATAAAATAGGGTTTTTTTTTGGGGGGGTGTGTGTTGGTGACGGATGATTTGTTTATATGGTTCAAATAATCCTCACACAGGAATTTTGTTTTAAGAGTGATTTTGATAAATGTAATTAACATGTAAAAATGTTAAAATGGTAAATTTTTTGTCACAAATATAGAGTACTTTTATTTGAGAGACTAGCTACAGAAAATCTTCGTCCAAAAGATATTTACAATGAAAGTAGGTGGATGAGATCTCAAAAAATGAGACAAAAAACTTAGAAGCCCAATAACTAACTGATACATGAAAAATTGGATTTATCATTTGTTAGCTTAGATTGGGTTAAAATTTTATGAATATGTAAAATCAAAAGTCATTTGTTCACACTTCACATGTCAAGTTTCTATTCAATTGAAGTTAACGACATGGCAAAAACAAAGCATAAAAAAATGTAAGAATATCAAGAGGGTACACTGGACAACATGTGAGTGTATGGACCTACACGAGAATTTTTTTTTTCTCTCTCTTTTTGATAGAAACACAAGAGATGTCATGAAAATGGAAATTGAACTTATGACTGAAATATGACATGAACAATGTAGACTGATTCTTAGATACCTAACACAAAAATTGGCACATCACTCTTCGACTTGAAACACTGAAATATATGCACCATCATCCATGTGTATCTGAAAATAAAAACTTTCAACTTTAATTATATTATGAAGGGAAAAAAAAATGCACATGACACCATTGTATTAGTATCCTCTCATATTTTTTAACTATTATTATTATTATTATTATGATCTCCACATTGCCATTAGTGTGTCATGGAAGATTCCCCTCTCCCCTTGTAACACATCGAAATCATTAGAAACCCTTTTCATATTTTTAAATACTCAAGATTGACATTTTACTCCCCACAACGCTGGAAGGGAGATTCATTTTCACAATCTAGCACATAATGAACTACACATTGATGCCTTTTCTTGAGTTTAGGTCCTCTGCAAATACGTTAAAGGGTGAACATCAGTAAACCATTAAGGTTGCTCCATTGTACCCTATGTTAGGAATTCTACTCTATAGAATCATATGAAGAACCCCATAGTGTTTATAATACAAGAATTATAAAAAAGATTAATCATAGGTGTAGTCCCTAAACAAGATCAATGATTTCTAGGATCTTAAGAATACACAAACATTGATTTGTCCCATCTATGATAATCAATGGGTGTAGAGAAATACTTGTATGTAAGTTTAAAATCTTATAAATATTGATTACGAACCTTATGTGTTTGAAGATTACTCCTATGAAGAAGACAATGAAGAACAACTCAGTGGAGTTCCATCTGCTAAAATCTTCTGCAGCCTTTCACCTTTGGAATTCGGACCATTAACTTATATTTATAATAGAATCCTTAAACAATAAATTGGGTTAGGAATTTCCTAATCAGAATAGATCTATAATTGCTTAGACCTAATCGATCAATTTGATATTAATTAAGCAAACATAAAAATCCTAACACCCTAGTGATCGCAGATTTGAATTGAAGCATGGTAAAGCTGCAAGTAATATGACACGTTTTTTCTTTTGCTTTCATAAATATCTCCTTTCCCCCTTTAAATTGGTAAATGAGACAAATGTTGGCATTTGGCAACTCCCACTCGTGCAAGGATCTCAACTCCATTTTCCTTCTTTGAGGTAGCGAAAGTTTCCATACTGACGTGGTGAGATACCTCTGTCATGTGGGTGAACTATTGGCCTTTAAGCGGGCCATGCCCAGCCGAAAGAGTCCAGACGAACACCAAAAGCATATGGAATAACAAACTTTGCCCATTTACCCTTCCAACATAAAAGCATAACTTCATCTATGGCTCCAGGAAGGCATAAAGTTTTCGACCCCTTGCTTGCCATAAGAGCAAAGATAGATATCACATCCACATATATTATATATAAGAGAACCAAAACCCCCCATCCCTCTTGTCTCTTTCCATGGATCATATATCCTAATCACTGTCCATTAATCCTTTCTAATTAACTATAAACATGGCTTCACCCAATTATCTTCCTCTTCTCCTACTTAATCTCCTGTTAATCCTTCCTTCCCTCTATGCCAATGGAGGCATCATCCAAGATTTGATCCTTCAAGCTTGTGCAAACACCACTAACCATGAATCCTGCCTTTCCAACCTCCAAGCTGAACTTGTCCACACAGGCAAAGCTAGCCCAAGTTCTGTCTTCTGTGCTGGAATCAGAGCTACCTTAAACCAAGCAAATCGAGCTATTTCAATGATCACCAAAGGTACTACCTTATCAGTGGATCCCCGTGAACAAATGGCCGTGGAGGACTGCAAAGAGCTGCTTGATTTCTCCGTGACGGAACTGACGTGGTCGTTATCGGAGATGCGCAACATCCGGTCACCATTTCCGGCCAAATATGACCCTCAAGGTAACTTCAAAGCTTGGCTTAGTGCAGCTCTCACTAACCTAGACACATGCCTTGAAGGCTTCGAGGGTACTAATGGTCGCATACGAAGTTACGTGGAAGGGAGCTTACAACAAGTCTCACAACTCATCTCTAACCTTTTGGTTATGTATCATAAGATGCATAGCATACCCCTTACACCACCTAGAGACGAACCTAGTAAGGGGAATGGGGAGGAATTGGTGTCGGGTTTTCCGGCGTGGATGACGGAGGAAGATCGAGAGCTTCTGCTGGCACCAAGGCCACAGAGAAGGCGAATAGACGTAGTAGTAGCTTTGGATGGAAGTGGGCACTTCAGATCGATCACGGAAGCAGTGATGGAAGCTCCTGATCATAGTGGAAGGAGGTTTGTGATCTATGTGAAGAAGGGAATATACAAAGAGAACTTGGATTTGAAGAAGAAGAAGACCAATATCATGCTTCTGGGAGATGGGATTGGAGCTACTGTTATCACTGGAGCTCGTAATTTCATGCAGGGTTTTACAACTTTTCGAACACCTACCATTGGTAAGCGCTTCATTTAAATATCATTTCATGCAAAATTTACCATTTTTAGGGGAAATTTCTCTGCCTGGCAGTGTGGCCCCTGTGCTGGAGGGGTCAATCATACCATACGGCGGTACCTAAGAGCCGGGATTTTTTGCATTCACGGGGTGGGACTGTCATTTTGCCTCTCTTTATGTTCTCTATCTAGGAGTGTGACCTACACCAGCACTTCCTTATGTAATGTGACTCTCTCTCTCTCTCTCTCTCTCTCTCTCTCATCACCCCATGAAATGACATCTCTACTCTCTCTTGAGAGAGGAGAAAATAGACCTAAAAAACCTCTAGCGAAGGCCACGCTTCGGAAAGAAAACTCAACTCCTTAATTTAATATGAGAGAATGTTTCATGCCTAGGGTATAACCTCTGTTAGCACCCACTCTCTCTTTCTCCTCCCGTCCTCCCTCCATGAAATGACTTTTTTTTGCGAGTGTTTCATTGGCTCTTGCCTACCCACATAGCTTTCGCTACCAGGCAAGAAGCACCTTCCTCTTTACTATATAAGGGTTTTTCTCTAGGTTGGTTTTACTAAGACTATAATTATACTGAATTTACCTTCAGATACAGCAAACAAGTTTCTTTATTTTATAGGGACAAATGATAATTACACATGATTAAATGGTAAGATATCCAAAGGCATAATAATACTCAAGGAAAAAGGACTATGTCCGGGAGTGTGGAGCCTATGTTCAAATACAGGATGGGACGAAATGATAGTTCTACTCTCAATAAATTACAGAAATTCCACCCCTATTGATGCTTTTATGTACGTTCTTATTGGCCCTCATACTAGCGTAAGGACCACACTCCTTGGCAGAAAACTCTCCCATTAATAATCTTTTTTTCTTCTTTTTTAATAATACCCTAATACTCATATTGCATGAGCGGAGGGAGGGACTGTTATATTTCTATCATGAGTTTGTGAATTATGAAAAAGGTTAATTCACAAGTAAAAAAAAGTAAAGGACAAAGCTTTTCTTTACCGTAGGAGGAGAATCTAACCTCTCGGGTGTCTTTATTCCCTCTCCTCCTTATTGTAAAAAGTTCAAAATCCTCTCCACACTAATCCTGAAGTTTCTTCCTACAATCATCAGAACTCTAATGGATTAAAAGATTCTCTGAAAAAAAAATTAAAAACTATAGAAGGATGAAAATTTCATCCTCCTGTTAATGGGTAATGCATGTTGAGACTAAAACCCTTGTTTTTTATTTTGTTTCTTGTTCTGGGTTGATTTTTGCAGCGGTTTCTGGACGGGGTTTCATAGCAAAGGACATGACATTCCGTAACACAGCCGGACCAGAGAACCATCAAGCAGTGGCACTCCGAGTTGACTCAGACCTCTCAGCCTTCTACCGGTGTAGCATGGAAGGTTACCAAGACACACTCTACTCCCATTCCCTCCGTCAATTCTACAGAGAGTGCAACATCTACGGAACCATCGACTTCATATTTGGAAATGGCCAAGCAGTCTTTCAGGAGTGCAAGATCTTCACCAGGAAACCCTTACCACTCCAGAAGGTGACCATCACAGCCCAAGGAAGGAAAGACCCACACCAGAGCACAGGATTCTCTATCCAACACAGTGAAGTTCTAGCCACTTATCCAACCTACTTAGGGAGGCCATGGAAGTTGTATTCAAGAACTGTGTATCTGCATACGTTCATGAGTTCTCAGGTGCAGCCACGAGGTTGGCTTGAATGGTTAGGGAATTTCGCTTTGGATAGTTTGTATTATGGAGAATACAACAACTATGGACCAGCTGCGGGGTTGGGTGGACGAGTGAGATGGCCAGGTTTTCATATCATTAAGGATGCAGCTACTGCTAGTTTCTTCACAGTCGAGCGTTTCATCGATGGGTTACGATGGTTGCCCTCCACTGGTATCACATTTACGGTCGGTTTAACCGATTAAATCTCTCTTTTTTATCCTCTCTATGTTAGTTTATACTTAGTTTATAGCGATTTGGTTTCGGTCGGTTTCATCAGTTTGTGTGAAAAATGAGTGAATCCAATAAAGAAAAATCCGGGTTCAATCGGTTTTATTTTCGATTTGATTCTATTTGCCACGTATATATATATATATATATATATACATAATTGGGGAAAAATTTGTGTTTGATTTTTATGATTTTGAGGTTTGTATATGGTTATTACCAATTTTAAATCACTTTGAGTTGGGTTTCAGTTAGGTTTAATTTTGATTTCATAATACCCTAATCTAAAGCTTATCCAATAAGGCTAGATTTGATTTAAGTTGGTTCGAGTTGGTTTTGTACTTTTGGTTTGTATTTTGATACCCAAACTAGTTTTATCACCCTACGAAGGAAGAAGGGAATTTCTGCTATGCCATGTTTCATTCCGGACCATGGCTCTAAAACTCCAATCGGTTAATATCGATCGGATCAGATTGTCATCGGCTTTGATCAATCAAATCCCAATATATGAGTATGGCTTAGGGGTAAAATGTAATAAAAAAAAAAATTTATTATAAAACAAGAGTAAAATTTTCAGATACAATCATATCCGATTTAGGTTGATCCGATCAATACCAACCTTGACTGATCCCAAGTTTCAAAACTTTGCCCCGAATTCCTAGTCGTCCGAATGCACCTCACAGTAGTGGTTGGGCTCGAGCCTAAGGTTTAGCCCATTTATGTTATGCGGATTATGGCATTCCCTAAGGCTCCGTTTGGTTGCAATGAAAATTTAGAAAGAAGGGAAGTGAAATTTTCATACTTTTAAAAATAAATGTTTATAATCATAATCCGATTTGATTGTATAAACTACTTAATATTTTTAATCATATTCAGTAATAATATATTTTACATGTAATATTTATTTTACATATTATAGCAAAGAGTTTTGAATGCAAAGTAAAGCGAAGTTTTATAACCAAATACGGAATGATTTGAAATTAATCTTTAAGTCATATAGGTTATGATTACATATATTTTTTTTTTAAGTATGAAAATTTAACTTCCCTTCCCTCTAATTCTCCTTACAACCAAATTCAGCCTAAATAATAAAACGATCAAAATTAAGTTTTCTTTCTTTGGAATTTAGACTTATGGGAGAGGGATCACATGCTACTCCTAGTATTGGCATCATACACGAGGTATCGGTGACCACATTTTGTTTTTGGGCCTTTGTTGGGCCTTACTAAGGCTAAACTTTTTTAGATGGAATTCGCAATCGGCCCAGGGCTAGTCCATTCTAAGCCAAAGAGTTTCATTTCGTGCACGCCATTCTCACAAACGTTGACTTTTCTTGTCATATGGATAACTGATTAGGCTTCTAATAGAATTCTCAAAAGCCCAAACAGTTTTGGAGAGGATATATAGGAATCAAAGATCAACATATAATACTCATTGTTCTAAGATCAGGCATGGTTTGCCTCTTCTGTGGCTTTTCGATGGAAATGAAATTGGTTCATGTCTTCGTATACTTGAAAAACTATCTCCACTTAATGCTTTAAGTTTTGAATCGAATCCTTCAATAATAACTGTGGAAGTATTGAAATAGTCAAAGTTTTTAAAGGGTAGCTCTATAAGCCACAAATTATTGTGGCAAAAATTAATGAAGCTCATTTTGACTGCAATCGCCATTAGCACACAATGGGAGTACAAAAATGAAATACATGCATGACAACTATTATGGTCAAAGCCGCCTACTGGGACTCTATAAATTTAAACAACAGTGATACTACTTTGTGACTCTTCCTATCTTCCAAGAAGTGAGATGCTGGTTGTTAGAGGTTTAAAAGATCAGATTTTGTGCATTTGCAATTTCTTGGGGCCACTCTCTTCTCTCGTCTCTTTAGAGGCAAAAGCTGTGAGAGAAGATAATGGTTGAATGGGCATTAAGTTGCCCTTCACCAACGGCATGGCATGGCACGACACGACCTCTTAGACTGTCACATCTAACCCTATTGGATTGCGAAAAGATAATTACAACCACATATAATAGGGGATAGGAGTTTAATTATGATAGAAGTCATTGTCTAATCCAAGAGGATCACACCAATTCCTTGAATAAATTGGGTGGCAATTGGGTGGCAAAAAACTCCTGTAAGTATAGGAGAAAATTTTGGTACTATAGATGAACTTTTCATGCACGAATCTACTATCACAATTGTTTTGTCTTTTGTATGTTGAATGTCCCAAACACTTTTTTTACTGTTCTTAGAGTCTTATCCAAGCACATTGCAAGTCATTGGCTAAAGAGATACCTCTTCTTCATCATGGGTGAAAGAAAATTACAATTGAAAGTCAACATCTTTCTTAAAACTGTCCCATTATACAAGTAAGGAGAAAGTTTTTCTATTATTTTAGTGAAAAAAAGTATGTACATCCATCTAAGATCATTACTTTGGTTATTATATGGAGTTTTACCAATGGCCCATGGAATGACACTTAGGCCCATTTGGTTGTAAGATCATTACTTGAATGAATGCCAAAAAACTGTCCATAGTGTAGGAGAAAGTTTTCGGTATTGTAGATGAACTCTTCACACATGAATCTATGGTCACAATTACCTTGTCTTTTGTATGTTGAGCGTCCAAAATGCATTTTTACCGTTCTTAGAGTCTCATTTAAGAACATTGAAAGTCATTGGCTAAGGAGGCATCTCTTCTTCCTCCTGGGTGGGAAAAAAAAACTAGGATTGTATATAAACATCTTTTCTAAAACTTTCCCCTCATGGAAAAGTTAGTGAGGAATTTTTTTTCTTGTCCGTGAATGAAGAAAAGTACACACATCAAAGATCATTATTCTAATTACTACCATACCAGATTTTCGCAATGACCAATTGTATGACACCCAGGCCCATCTGGAAAGGAACTTTCTTTTGCCGTGCCTGAGGGGAATTAGTAAATCATTTATACACTTTAGAAACAGATTAACGCATCAAATTAGTTTGTCACAGCTTGGCAAGTGGCACGTACTGAGACCGTCACCGCGTCCTCCATGAGATACAGCCATGGGCTAGTGGATCGAAGGAATAATTTAGCCCATTGGAGGCCTATAGGAATCTAAGTGGCAGTTTACCTAGCATTTAAATTTAGAGTGTGGGAGCAGGCTCTACCAGCCCTATTCACCAACCAATTTTCAATGAGACAATCTAAATTTTGGCCATCAGAAAGAGGATAAAAAAAAATTATGAATAAGTCAATGATGAAGGATAAAATCGATTGACCATTAAAAATACATGAGAAGAGAAGAGCGATTGAGCAATACAAGGTAGGTCATATGGTTGAGTTAAACCACCCAATTAATATAAAACCTAGTCCATGGATAGACCTACTTATCTAATGGCTAGAGCTTGCCACATCACCTAAACATGGCTTATGCAGATGGAGATATTGTGTCTGTGCCAAGGTGGATTGTTATTGCTATTATTTTGCTTGTATGCTCATAGTTTTAAAAGCTAGACTAGATCTGTCAAGATTGGATCGATATCAATGGTGAGACTAATCCTCAATGTTCATCAATTGGATATTGATCCATTTTTGGCAAGGTATAAGGGTGAAATGGTTCAAAATACCATTTAAAAAAAAGGGTATATCCGTCCAATCCAATCTGATCCCAGTTCATACTGATCTAAGACCGATCATTCTCCCCACAACACCAGTGTACATAATCCTCTCATATGGACCTTTTTTTTATCTTGCCTTATATATGTTGAATGTTCAAAACACTTTTACATTATTCTCAGAGTCTCATCCAAGCATTGGTTAAGGAAACACCTCTTCTTCAATGTGGGTGAAAGAAAACTACTATTGTAAGTGAACATTTTTCCTAAAACTTTCCCCTCATGCATGCTAAGGAGATAATTTTCTCCTCCATGAATAAAGGAAAATACATCTATTTAAGATCATTATCCTACCTACTAGTAAACGAGATGACACCCAGACACATTTAGAAAAGGAATCTTTCTTCGCCGTGCCTAAGGGGAATTAATAAATCATTTATACTTTTTGTTGTCGTTGTTGTTGTTGATAAGTAGGTGCAGTCAACAAGGCTAGAATTTAATTTTTATATGTCCTTTAATATCACCGAGGTAGGTCAAAAAAGTATATTAATGTTTACCCAATTTTAGGCAATTTTAGAAACAGATAAAACGCGTCATATTAGTTTGTCACAGCTTGGCAAGTGGGCCCACGGGCTACTGGATCGAAGGAATAATTTAGCCCACTGCAGGCCCTTAGTAGGGTTTAGGGGCAGGGTCCACCAGCCCTATTTTCACCTACAAAATTTCGATGAGATAATCTAAATTTTGGGCATGAGATGAAAGAGGGAAAGAAAAAGCTATGAATAAATCAACGATTAGAAATAAAATCGATTGATCACTTACATGGTTACATGGAGAGGGAAGAACGACTGAACAATATAAGGTAGGTCATATGATTGAGTTTAACTACCCAACTGATATAAAGCCTAATCCATAGATAGACCTACTTATCTAATGGCTAGAGATTGTCACATCACCTAAACATGGTTCATCCAGATGGGGATATTGTGCCTATGCCAAGGTAAATTGTTATTGCTATTATTTTGCTCGTATGTTCATGGTTTTAAAATTTGAATTGGATATATCAATCAAGATTGGCTAGGATTTTATCAGTCCTAATTGAGACTGATACTCAATCTTAATTGATTTGATACTGATCCACTAGCAAGCTGTAAGGGTGAATGTCCAAAATTCACATAAAAAAAATAAGGGTATATCCACTTAATCTAGTCTGATCCCAATTCATACTAATCTAAGATCGATCATGAATTTTAAAACCTTGTATGTGGTTGTAGCATATCTAAAAAAAGGGAAAATTCTCCCCACGACACTATTGTAGTATCATCCTCTCACATGGATTTTTTTTTTTTATTGGTTTCTCTTTTTCACCATGACCATGACTATTCCCCTTACTACAATTAATGAGGTATGCGAGATTTCTCCTACACTTGTGTTGTGAGCAACCCTTCACTTAAAAAAAATTAAAAAAATGAAAAGAATCTTTAAGCAAATGGTATAAAAATTGAGGTGAGACGAAACAATATCATATATAAAAAGCAACGATATCATTTCATGTGAGAAAGAAAGGGAAAATGACATAGATAATAGCATACCATGCCCCACGGCTGAGAAAACTTTTTCCCAAAAGAAATTAAAGGGTTTGATTCTTGTCTTCCTACTAGAAGATCAACAAATTCCAATTTTTTAGTTTCTGATAAGGTCACGAGAAACTTTTAATCTACACAATTGTACGCTTTGATACAAATGCATATTTAGATTAGATGGAAACGAACACGTAATCAGAGACTGCATGCTTGCATGTGATCTGAGTCAATTCCTTATGAAAAACGCGTTTTAATTATTCGTTGAAACAGCAAAAGCGCAAGACCTTCTAGTGGCTTAGCATTTTTTTTCTTTTATTTTTTTGGCTTAGCATTGGTTGCTTATATTTGACTTCTGCAACTTCATTCCCCACCAACATTAATGTTTATGAAAGCAGCTTTGGGGTTAGAGAAACCCAATTGATTTGATGGGTATCATTCCACGAAGCCCCATACAAATGGTAAATTAAATTAACTCTTTGACGCATTAATTCAAACAGGTGGTGAGCTTCCTCATTTCCCCAGTTAAATCATTCTATACAAGTTAAATTAACTCTTTGACACATTACTTCAAACAGGTGGTGATCTTCCTCACTTCCTCAGTTAAATCATTCCATTATAAATAATACTATATAGTCAAAGAAATTTGCAATTGACAACTCAACTCTCATATATTTGGGGAAATAGAGAGAAGATTTTAATTGGGTTCCATCAGCTACCCACTTGGGAAGTTGGGAAAGGTAGTGTCGGTGCTTATTTTTCAGTCTGGAGACTCTGGAGTCTGGAGTCTCTAGACTACTATAGTAAAGAGTGTGCGACCTCACAGGCTCACACCGATATAAAAATATACAACAAATCTCTTTAAAAGATCCTAATATTTATTAGGAAAAGGAGCTTTGCTCCAAAGTGTTGGTCTACATCGAACTCTCATATGTTTTTCTCTTTTTTTTCTTCTTGTAAAAAATGCAAAAACTTTGCCCCTTGTTTTGTGGAGGGGAGAGAGAGACAGCTGCGCTCAAAAACTATTTCTTTTATTTATTTTCAAGGCCTGACATAGTCTTCATTTCTTGATTCCCCCCCCCCCCAATTATTTGATTTGATTTTGGTCAAATTGATCAAATTTTAGGTTTCTTGAGACTTATAAAGTTTGACTTTTGTTTGATTTTTTTATTTTTATGGAAAGACTTTTCTTTGATAGATTTCTTAATCTTTTGGTTAAAATATTCTCATAAATGTAAAACTCTTTTCTTTTCTAAACCAATGTACTATATACAAAACCTTCTAGATATATATAATATAATAATAGTAATTATATTATGCATAAACCAACTTAACCAAAAATTTTGTATGGTTTCTTAAGAAAAAGTGGTTATTATTTATTTATTTATTTATTTTTAAGAAGTTTAACTTGATCAAGTTGTTTTCACCTGGTGACCCATGTGACGCTATGAATAAACATGGTTCTTCATTAACACACATCTGGTCCCTATGTTTCATTGTATGCAATATTTTTCACCAGTTCAATCAGAGAATCAAATAGGGTGGATGAGGAAATCTCTCTTAACCACAAGTGGAGAGATTGTGGTTCCCACTTACACCATCTAATTTACATAATCTTTTTTATATTATTTTTAATTCAGACAGAAGTTTTCCTCATCGGCACCACTAATGATTTGACTTGTAATTAGATATTTTTGTCATCATTCTCCCATCTCCTATTGTACAAGGATCGAAAGATCCTTTCCTCGTTCAATTAGATAAGATCAATGGCAATGAGAGAAGAAAACTCGATCAATTTAATTAATTCCCTCGTGGCCAGGTGTGGTTCGTTCTAATAATTTTTTCACACCCATTATAATTAACTTAACAGTCAATATTCATTTCTTTTAGGAAAAAAAAAACATACTCATTTCTTAATTTCATCTTTTTAATAAATTAAAAAAAAAAATCAAATATTCTGTCACATTGAGCTCTATGAGATCAAAGATATACCTACCTAGGTTAATTGAGTTTCTATGTTCACTACTACAGTCATACTATCTCTCATGGTGAAGACTCAAACTTCTTGTAATTGGCACCACACCTACATCAAGCAGAGCACAATTAGCTAACTGCAAGCTGGCTTGACCCATTATCCTCCAAGGGGTTAACAAGGGCCTATATGTGATGATGAGGTAAGTCTGAGTTAAAAAAACCAAAAAATAGAAAAGGGTAGGGGGGGATCCATTCAATTATACTTGAACCATTTTCAGTGTTCGTTTCTGAACTCTCTTGTAGTCCCTCATCTTGGTTGGCTTCTTCTTCTTCTTCTTCCTGGTAAGGAACCAATAACTAAAATGAAATTAAATTTGGCTTAGGCAGATAATTAAGCATTTGAGAGTTTAGGTCTTAATAGACTTTGGAACTTGAAACCCATATCCCGTCAATACAAGTAGTTAGCCAAACCATTTTTTGTCAAATATTAACTACACAACTTTCTATTTTGTTCCATTTCTTCTGGGCTCCATGGTTGGCAGAGGAAGACTTGTAGCTTCCGTCTTATATTTCTCAACATTAAGATAATCAAATTACAGATTGGCTCCTGATCTTCTCCGACTTGGCTACAAGAACTATGCAGATTGATCCAAACGACGCGTTTTGAACAAATTTCAAGAAATAATCCAAAGTTGACTCTTCCTTTCTCTATAAATACCCATCTAGAAACACAAACTTAGACCAAACTTACTCTGCCTTAGAAAAATCATGGTGTTGCTGCCAAAAACCCCGCTGGTCCAACCTACACAAACACAGACGACAGAGGCCCGGAGCTTAGTCCGGGGTTAATCCTCCGACGCTCAAATCAGGGTCGGCGGCACAGTTTAATAAGTGGGTAATGGTGAGGGTCTCAGAACTTACCTTCCCCTTTCTTCCGTGCCTTCTTATATAGCTCTTCCGCCTTAGGGTTTTTCCCCTTCTTTCCTCTTAGAGTCCTACTAGGATACGTCCAACCTTCTGGGGGGAATATTCCCCTCATGCAGACG